>NC_000083.6:44265142-44400142 GCF_000001635.26 Mus musculus | reverse complement strand
CTGACTGTTCCTCTCCCAGTAGCTGCCAACTCTCAAAAAGCTAGACAGAACTGACGTATGACCCAGCTCTACATCCCTGGCCGTAGAACCAAAGAACTTCATATTCCACAAGTGAGATGTTTGATCATCTGTGTTCATCCATGTGTCGCTGCTCACAAGAGCCAAGAAATGCAATCAGTCTAGGCATCCATCAACTGCCGGACGGATAATAAAAATGTGGTATATATAAACACAATGGAATTTTATTCAGCTGTAAAGAAAAATGAAATTCAAAGGTAAATGGAGAGACCTGGAAATAATCATATGGACTGAGGAACGCAAAGCTTTTGAAATGGTAAAAAAGCTTTCCAGGCTGGTGAGGCAGCCCACCAGGTAAAGTGCCCGTCGTGTGAGCTGAGTTTCATCCCCAGATATCATAGTGGAAGGAAAGAGCCAACTGCAGGTCTCTACAAACATATGCTGTACCATGGACACCCAACACACACACACAAAAAGATAATAAAAATATTAAATAGGTTTCAATGCTGGATAGGGTCAGGGAACTGAATGTGGAGCTGACAAAAAAATAAAAAAACTCACAAGAGGAAAATGGATCTAAACCCTCGGTGACTAAAACTTAATTCAAAATCAAATGTATGATGCATCCAACGCATTTCTGTCAGTTTGCTCCCGATGCATGGTGTGACATCACTGTGGTCTTGGTTCTCAATGCACAACATGCTGACTTTGCACTGCAAGTGCCCTGACACCATGCATCTCCACAAACATTGCTTGAAATGCCCACACTCTCATTCGAGGCTGTTGTGTGTCATGTATGGAAATATTTCTATGGCTCCTACAAGCTTCTACTCTTATAGAGACTTAACAGTATAATTCATAAAACAAAAGTTTTTTTTTTTTACATTTTCTTGTTATCATTATTCATCAGGTAAATATTAAATTGTTATGTCTTTGTATTGTACTGTGTTAAACAAGTAAGTGTATCCTTCCAATTAGTATAAAAATATGCTAGATTTATCAATAAATGGTGAAATAATGTTCATACAAAGAATTGTTTTAAAATAAATTCCCTTATGATGTGTTAGCCATACATGTCATTTAAGTGTACGGATCCAGCCAAATCCCATGGTGGAAAGCCATGGTGTGTGGAGCGAGCAGAACAGCCCAGTCGGTGGCAGCTGGAGCTGGCAGTGAGGCTTACAGGTGCTTACCCAGATGGAGAGGCCAGAACCGGAATTGGAACTAGCCCAGAAGCATGAGAAGCCTACTACTTATGACATATCTTTGCCAGCCATGCCTCATGATGCTTGATTCATGGGAGTTAGAAAGGTTCTATAGCCTACCCAGATAGTATCGTCAACTCCACGAGAGAGAGAAAGAGAAAGAGAGAGAGAGAGAGAGAGAGAGAGAGAGAGAGAGAGAGAGAGAGAGAGAGAGAGAGAGAGAAAGAGAGAGAGAGAGAGTTGGTGGCATTTCTTATTCAAATCAGAATAGTCATCTTCCTACAGGAAAACATCTATTTCCTAAGACCTCCGAAGTATTTTTGTTAAAGTTCATTACCTTTCTTACTAGACAGTGTTGGAATCCTCATGGCTGGGGAAATAGCTCTCAGGAAAGAAGCAGGTTGTGGCCTTTCGAGATTGATATATGGAGGAGGGCGTGGCTCCTGGAGGTTCACATTAACCTTAGGGTGGAGTAGGGTCCCAGTCCCCCCTGCTTGCAGCCATGCTACACTGTGACACGTTTGCCAACACACACATTCTGTCCCTTCATTAGAAATGCCACAGAAAGCCTCTGCTGCTTGTCAACAAAAACATATTTGTACCAAGACCTTAAAACACACACATACATAACTTGCCAATTATTCCCCGTTCATAGACTCTGGCAAGAGGAGAGGGGCTGCTCTTTGCTTCCCCTTAGGCAAAATTAAGCCTCCCCTTTCATGGCAACTTATTTGTGGAAGTAATTTTCCACCTCATTTAATTGGGCTAATTGATTCGGCAGCCTTGTCAAGGGACAGCACAGTGTTGGAGGCTTGGGAGCAAACTACGCCTGTTCTCTTTGGACTAGCTTTGAGCAAAATGGCCAGATTAATTTTCCTGTTTTCAAACTGGAGTCGGCCTTTTTTAACCTTGTATTCTGGCTCTGGAGCACATGAGTAAGTCTATACAGAGAGTCACTCATTTATTAAATCCTTTGAAAAGAACCGGGTGTTGAGCCCAGCGGGTGACTCTATTCCAGGGACAATTAGTCCACTGAAGGGTGAGAGAGAGAGCTGAAATACCCAAGAGCTGAAATATCAAGAAAAAATTCCAGCAAGGCAAGCATTGCTAGTCTCTAACGTGGCAGTTCTTGACTGTGGGTCTCGACCCCTTTAAGAGTTGACTATCAGATATCCTGCATATCAGCTATTACATTTCGATTCATAACAGTAGCAAAGTTAGAGTTATGAAGTAGCAATGAAATAATTTTATGGTTGGGAATCACCACCACGTAAGGAAGTGGATTAAAGGGGTCTAGCATTAGGAAGGTTGGGAACCGCTGCAGTGGTTTGGATTTTCCAGGCGGTGTCCAGAGGTTGCGTTCCAATGTACCCAGTTGGTGGATTGCTATGGAAAACTTATAGGAAAACTAAGGGTCGCTGAAGGTTGTGAATCCCTAATCTAAAAGAAATCTGAAGCCTGAAGTACTCCAACATCTGAAATTTCTTTTGAGTGCTGGCATGACATCAGGGGGAGTATTAAGTTACTGGATAACATTCTCGCTAGCTGTTGGGTTTGGCAGTGCAGAGCTATACAATCCTAGTCACCCAGAGTAAGGAAGGCTGCAAGATCAAGGTCAGCCTGGGCAACTTAGCAAAGCCTTATCTCTAAAGGAAACATTGGTAGCCATGAGAGGTCATAGTTCAGTAGTAGAGTGCTTACCTAGCTCTTGTGATACCTGGATGTAATCACCAGAAAATTCCAATGACCAACCCTCTATTAACATGTATGTGCTGTATTTAGAGTTAGTCCCATTTTCGAGATGCAGACTAGCTAGATAGACATATGCAAATATTCCAAGATTGGAAATGAGTCCCAACACTCCTGCTTCCTAGCACTTCAGAGACCATTCACTCAACAAAGACTTTGGTATCGCTAAATCGAAAGACAGATCTTCTCTCTCCTGCATTCTTGCTCCTGTACTGGTTTGTACATGCTGCTTGGGATGCTAACGCTGGAGGAATGGCTCCAACACAGAGAGAAGGAAGAGCTTAAGTAACAGTGGTCACAAGACCATTGCTCTTGACTCTCCCAGTGCATGGATTTATTTAAACCTCACTACACATCAAAGAGCCGATTATGATCATTACCCCATATACAGATGGGAAAATGGAGGCATATGGTTCAAAGGGGCAAACGGGCTTAAAGTCTCCTAGTGAGTCCTCTAAGTGCGAGTCTAGGCTCTATTCTTCATCACCAGTCTAGGAAAGCTTTTGATACAGAAAAACCATGGCAGATGTGCTGCTTAGTGTTTTGTTAACTTGAAGTAAGCTAGGGTCATCTGAAAAGAGGGAACCTTGAGTGAAAAGATGACTTTATATCAGCTTGAGTATAGGCGAGTCTCTAGGGTCATTTTCTTGATTAAGGATTGATGTGGGAGGTGCAGCCCACTGTAGGCAACACCATCCCTAGGCTTCTACAGAGCCAGGTAAGTGAACCATAGAGAACATGTGAGTAAGCCATGTGCCATCATGGCTTGGGCTTCTGTTGCTGCCTCCAGGTTTTCCTGCCCTGACTTCCCTCAATGATGGCAGTGTAAGCCAAACTCTTTCCTGCCCCATGTCGCTTTCAATTAGTGTTTTATCACAGTAAAAGAAAAAAAAATGAAGGCAGCAGGCTTCTGAGAACAGAGGAGGGTGCTTTTGAGAGAGAATCACACGGTCTCCTCGTGGGAAATGAGTCAGGAAGACAAGATTGTGTGCCAGTATTGATCTGAGACAGAAGTTGTGAACATTTTATTAAAAGGCTCAATATGACCATATGTGGCAACAACTGTTTTTTTTTTTGTTTTTTTGTTTTTTTGTTTTTTTGTTTTTTTGTTTTTTTTGCCTTGTAGCACAAAGACAGCTATAGATAGTATGCAAACAACAGAGTGTGGCTGTGTGCCAATCAATCATTATTTGCAAAACAGGCAAGAAGTGACCCACAGGCTACCCAGTGGAATAATGTGGTTTTTTTTTGTTTGTTTGTTTTGTTTTTAGATATTTGTGTGGGTTTAAACCATTGTGAAAGAGTCTCAAAGAGACTAAACAAAAACAGAAACAGCGACTCCATTTTCTTAATAATCTAATGCAGGGCTTCTCAACCTTGGGGTCGAGATCCCTATGGGGGTCAAACAACCTTTTTATGGGGGATCATCTAAGACCATTGAAAAGCACAAATAGTTTCATTGTGATTCATAGCAGTAGCAAAATTATAGTTAGGAAATAGCAACAAAATTAATTTTATGTTGGGGGCCAGTCACTGCAACATGGGCAATTGCATTAAAGGTTAGCAGTATTAGGTAGGTTGAGAACCACAGCTCCAAATCATGTGTGCCTTTCTGTCTGAGGTCCCAGTGGGGTTTGAATGAAAAGGATGCCATTAGGCTTATAGGGAGTGGCCTATTAGGAGGTGTGGCCTTGGTGGAGTAGGTGTGGCTTTGTTGGAGGATTTGTGTCTCTGAGGAATGCATTTTTGAGGTTTTCAAAGCTTAAGTCAGGCTTAGTGGCTCACATTCATTTCTGTTGTCTTCAGATTAAAATGTAGGACTCCTTCAGCACTATGTCTGCTTACATACACACTACCACGTTTCCTGCCTTGATGAAAATGGACTAAACCTCTGAAACTGTAAGCCATCCCTAATTCAATGTCTTCCTTTATAACATACTGTGGTCCTGGTGTCTTCTCACAGCAATAGAAACCCTAACTCAGACTGTCCCTTTTGTCATTTACTGTTTGATTCTTATACATGAAGATTTTAATTCATTGAATTGACCTGAATCTGTCATCTTATAAATGGTCAGCTTGAATCCTAAGGACCATAGCAAATAGTCTATGTAATGTCAAACTGTGTCAATAAACAACTTTGCTGTTTACTGGTTTTTGTTGCTGCTGTGTTGTTTTTTAAGCAATTAGGCCTCTGGGACATTCCAAGAGCCTGAAGAGTGTGCTGTACCCTATTGTTATGGACCCATGGCAAATGTGCCTTCCCCATATCCACCTTTAAGAATGCCCTTATAAATACTTTCCTGTCCTCACAAGGTCTGAGTTTGAAGGGAAGCTCTTAAGAGCCAAATTAAATACATGGAGCCTTGTACATGAGGATCAGGCAGCAGCCAAGCAGAGATGGAAATGTGTGTGTTGGGGGAGTTGCTTAGAGCTAGCTCTTCCTGCAGACGTAAATATGAGGTTTACTGGGGGACAGGCAACTCTTCCTAGACAAACTCTTCTAGCTCAGCCAATATTTTAGTTAAAAATCATATGAAGGAAACAAAGTAATTCAGACATTCACAAACCCAAGACACAGCAAGAGAATACAGTAGGCATGGCACTGTAAAGAAATTCAAAGGTTGGAGCTGAGATGAAAGGATGGACAATCTAGAGACTGCCATACCCAGGGATCCATCCCATCATCAGCCTCCAAAAGCTGACACCATTGGATACACCAGAAAGATTTTGCTGAAAGGACCCTGATATAGCTGACTCTTGTGAGGCTATGCCCGGGCCTGGCAAACACAGAAGTGGATGCTCACAGTCAGCTATTGGATGGAACACAGGGCCCCCAATGGAGGAGCTAGAGAAAGTATCCAAGGAGCTAAAGGGGTCTGCAACCCTGTAGGTGGAACAACATTATGAACTAACCAGTACCCCGGAGCTCGTGTCTCCAGCTGCATATGTATCAGAAGATGGCCTAGTTTGCCATCGTTGGGAAGAGAGGGCCCTTGGTCTTGCAAACTTTATATGTCTCAGTACAGGGGAATGCCAGGGCCAGGAAGTGGGAATGGGAGGGGGGGTAGAGGAGTTGGGGGAGGCCTCTGGGAGACTTTTGGGATAGCATTTGAAATATAAATGAAGAAAATACCTAATTAAAAAAAATAAATTAAAAATTAAAAAAAATAACAATGGTGATAGTTAAAAATCTAAAAAAAAAAAAACAAAACAAAAGAAGAAGAGATTCAATAAAGATGGCATGTCAATTCATGAAGGGAGAGAAATCTCATTTCTTAATGGTGACATTTGGTTACTAAGTTTGAAAATCCAGAGCTAAACTGTGAGACGGAAGAAAGAACACCAAATACAAATGGCATAGTATGCCAAGCTACTGCAGAGATTTTGACTATGGTATGGACTCCAGATGCAGGGTAAATACAGCAACTGGGAATTGGGGACCATAATCATGCTAGTGACCAAAATAGCTCAAGATAGAAGAGTAGGTAGGTGAATTCACTGGGTGAAAGAAAAATGAGGAATGTAGCCTCTTCTCCAGAAGCCCCCTAACCTACAGGACCTTCTTTAAATTGAGCTCCATAGCAACAATGCAGTTACCATCTCGCTATCTTGAGTAGATCAATAATGAACTAGGTCTACAATTAAGGGAAACCAATTAATGTCTAGAAGGGTTTGAAGCCTCAGAGAAGACACAGACCTGCCATCTGACCACGTTTACCTTGACGCAAGGGAGGAGGGGTTATGTGAAAACTGCATCACACTGTCCCCTTGGTCAGGTAACCTAAGTTCCAAGGTCACCCAACCTTGAGGATGGGTGGGGAGTTGGAAGGAAAAGAACGTTCTCATGACTACAGAGCTAGAGCCCATTGTAAAGAATACAGTGAGCAGAGGAAGGCCAGCAGCATATGTGAGGTCCCAAGTGAATGAGTATTGGTGAGAGCATGATATATCAATGACCCCAGTGCCCTGTCATGAAGTCATCCTAGGGAATTCTAGTGGAATATTTGTATGCATAAAATGTTCACCATACAAGCTTGCAATCCCACCAACAATGGAGGAGTGTTCCCCTTTCTCCACATCCTCGCCAGCATCTGCTGTCACCTGAGTTTTTGATCTTAGCCATTTTGACTGGTGTGAGGTGGAATCTCAGGGTTGTTTCGATTTGCATTTCCCTGATGATTAATGATGCTGAACATTTTTTCAGGTGCTTCTCAGCTATTCGGTATTCCTCAGATGAGAATTCTTTGTTAAGCTCTGCACCCCATTTTTAATGGGGTTATTTGATTTTCTGGAGTCCACCTTCTTGAGTTCTTTATATATATTGGATATTAGTTCCCTATCTGATTTAGGATAGGTAAAGATCCTTTCCCAATATGTTGGTGGCCTTTTTGTCTTATTGACAGTGTCTTTTGCCTTACAGAAGCTTCGCAATTTTATGAGGTCCCATTTGTCAATTCTCGATCTTACAGCACAAGCCATTGCTGTTCTATTCAGGAATTTTTCCCCTGTGCCCATATCTTTGAGGCTTTCCCCCACTTTCTCCTCTATACGTTTCACTGTCTCTGGTTTTATGTGAAGTTCCTTGATCCACTTAGATTTGACCTTAGTACAAGGAGATAGATTGCAAGCTTGTACAACCACTCTGGAAATCAGTCTGGCAGTTCCTCAGAAAATTGGACATAGTACTACCAGAGAATCCCGCAATACCTCTCCTGGGCATATATCCAGAAGATGTCCCAACCGGTAAGAAGAACACATGCTCCACTATGTTCATAGCAGCCTTATTTATAATAGCCAGAAGTTGGAAAAAACTCAGATGCCCCTCAAAAGAGGAATGGATACAGAAAATGTGGCACATTTACATAATGGAGTACTACTCAGCTATTAAAAGGAATGAATTTATGAAATTCCTAGGCAAATGGATGGACCTGGAGGGTATCATCCTGAGTGAGGTAACACATTCACAAAAGAACTCACATGATATGTACTCACTGATAAGTGGACATTAGCCCAGAAACTTAGAATACCCAAGATATAAGATACAATTTGTGAAACTCATGAAACTAAAGAAGAATGAAGACCAAAGTGTGGACACTTTGCCCCTTCTTAGAATTGGGAACAAAACACCCATGGAAGGAGTTACAGAGACAAAGTTTGGAGCTGAGATGAAAGGACAGACCATCTAGAGACTGCCGTATCTGGGGATCCATCCCATAATCAGCCTCCAAACGCTGACACCATTGCATACACTAGCAAGATTTTGCTGAAAGGACCCAGATGTAGCTGTCTCTTGTGAGACTATACCGGGGCCTAGCAAACACAGAAGTGGATGCTCACAGTTAGCTATTGGATGGATCACAGGGCCCCCAATGGAGGAGCTAGAGAAAGTACCCAAGGAGCTAAAGGGAACCGCAACCCTATATGTGGAACAACAATATGAACTAACCAGTACCCCCAGAGCTTGTGTCTCTAGCTGCATATATATCAGAAGATGGCCTAGTCGGCCATCAGTGGAAAGAGAGGCCCATTGGTCGTGCAAACTTTATATGCCTCAGTACAGGGGAATGCCAGGGCCAAGAAGTGGGAGTGGGTGGGTAGGGGAGTGGGTGGGGGAGGGTATGGGGGACTTTTGGGATAGCATTGGAAATGTAAATGAAGAAAATACCTAAAAAAAAGAAACTAAAAAGGAAGTTAGAAATAGTATCCATGGAACAACTAGATGCCAGTAAGTGCAGTGAATTAATCAATTCATCTTCTATATTTTCTGCGTTTCTGTTCTTTATTTCTTTCCTTCTGACCTTTTATGCATATGATGTGCATATATGTGCAAGTGGATGCACATGTATGGAGAAGTGTCAATAAAAGCCTGATGTTGATTTAGCAATTCCTCCAAAAAAAAAAATGTTCACCATAGTGCCTTCAACCTCCCAAGGATGTTTTAGACTTGAACACTGCTCCTTACAGATACTGCTCAAGATTAGCCAAGCTTGCCTTCTTGATCCAGCTTCATACTATAAACTTTGTCTTCTTGTTTGTCTGTATGTAATAACTCTTCCTCCTTCTTCGGCTGCCTGCAACACTCTTGACTTCTGGTTCAATTCTGTATAATATCTGATGAGTTTCCAGAGCCAAGATAACCCGATTCCAGGTTTCTGTCCATGTGTCCTTCTGTCTGTTCTTTGTTCAGTTCCTCACCTACTCAGGTCCGTTCCTGGAGCAGGGATGGATGAAGCAAAGAACACAGACACCCATTTACCAAAGACACACATTCTCCACAGGGCCAATGCTATTCCCCAAAGTGGAGACAACTGTTTGAAAAGGGAACACAAAGCTACAATGGTTTGTGGCCTTTCAAAATGCAACTTCCTCCATCAAACTAAGCAACTACAT
Organism: Mus musculus; assembly: GCF_000001635.26. Lineage (NCBI taxonomy): Eukaryota > Metazoa > Chordata > Mammalia > Rodentia > Muridae > Mus > Mus musculus. The sequence continues at coordinate 44,390,780 of NC_000083.6, read as the reverse complement.
GTAAAGTCTGGTTTTTGTCATCTTATTTTTATGGGTCAAGGGTTGGAGGTATAATTAGGAGATTAATACCTTAAAATGACTCTGGAGAAGGAACTATAAAGAAAAACATGCTGACGTGGGGAAGAAAATAGAGATAATAGAGCTTTTTCAAATTAAAAAAAAATGCTGGAGACGGCTTTTCCATTTTCCTAGACGTATAAATTCTTCTCCTGATGACTCACACAAGAGAACCAGATTTACAGGCATCCCCTGTGTTAGGTGGAGATCTGCCACTGCTTTCAGGCTTCCCTGGAGGTCTTGGATCCAGCACAGAATCTGACACACACACACTCATCTTGCCTGGTTTTTCCATGCTGCTTAAATGTTATATAGACTTGGGCTAGAAGGGACAGCCTCCAAGTTACATCTCCTGAAAAATACATGATCCTTGCCTGCTAGCGATGTCCAAGGTCCAACATTTTTATGACTTAACCCTGAACAAATATGGCCAAGTCTGAGATTTGAGGAGGAAAACTTATTCCACACAAATAAAAACGGCAGAATGGGCTCTCAGAATATAGCAAGAGAAAAATCGACTCAAGAATTCCAGTACAGGAACACTGCATTCCAGCCACATCTTGATGCCTCCTCTCTTCCACTTTTGCCAGGTTATAGCTTGTTAGAGGGAATTAACCAGCCCCACTGTTTGCAAGGAGGAATTGCTGAAGACTTGTTTCTCATTAGATTCTACAAACCACGAGATTAGCATAGTGCATACATCTCTGGTTTCCCCTAACCCTACAGCCAGCCTGTTGTATTCATGTGTATATGTATGTGTGTGTACTTTTGTGTGTGTATAATCCAAAGTACAACTTTACTTGTCATGTCTCAGGAACTGTCCACTTTGGTTTTTGAGACAGATGCCTCACTGACATGAAAGCTACCAAGTAGGCTAGTTATAAGTCCTAGTAATTCTGCTGTGCCTCCTGAGACTGGAATTGCACGTGTGCATTCTCTACGCAGATTTTTTCCAAGGGCTCTAGAGATTTGAACTCAGGTCATTATGCTTGTAAGACAACCACTTTATTTATCTTCATCCCAAAATAAAGATGCGAAAAGCATGGAGAAATTAATATATGTAAATTAGCAGTTTTTTTTAACTGTCTGTGTAAGGAGATAAAATCTTATGAAAAAGACATGTGGGATTACATAAAATCCCAAAGCTTCATTTAGCAGAAGAAGCCATCTATTGGAGTTAGCAGGCAAACTGTAGAGTTGGGCAAATTTTTTTCCATCTTTATTTCAGCCAAGGAATAAATAATGAAATGCAAAAATTAAACACCGATAAAATAAAATTGCCAATTAAAAATAAAACCACAAATGGCCAATTAAAAACGTTAGAAAGTATTCAACACGAGGGTAATGCAAATTAAAACTATCTTGAGAATCTATCTCACTTTAGTCTTAATGGCCATCATCAAGAAGACAAGTAACAATAAGCGCTAGTAAGGATGTGAGGAAAGGATGGCCTTATTCACTGTTGCTGGAAGCATAAACTGAAGTAGCCACTGTGGTGTTTTAATGCTTGGCCCATGGGAAGTGGTACTTAAAGAGGTGTGGCCTTGTTGGAGGAAGTGCATCACAGTAGGGGTAGGCTTTGAGGTCCCATGCTCAAGCTCTGCCCAGTGTGGATCCAGACCCTCCTCCTGGCTTCCTGTGGAAGACAGTCTCCTTCTAGCTGCCTTTTTCAGATCAAGATATAGAACGCTCAGCTCCTTCATTCAGTGTGTCTGCCCACACATTGCCATGCTTCCCACCATTGATGATAATGGACTGAACCTCTGAAAAACTGTAAGCCAGCCCCAGTTAAATGTTTTATCTGTGTATAGCCGTCATACTTCTGTTTGCCGAATTTCTACCGGTCTCTTCACCTGAGGCTCATCTTTTTGAATTCTCTTTTCTTTTCAAGGGGGGCGGGAGCAGAGTTGCAATATTCCCTGGCTTTTGCAAGACCTCTCTGGTGAACAGGAGGACAGGTTGCTGATCTGATTAGGTGGGTAGGTGATGGGGCTCCATACAGAGTGCGTGATCTCAGAACAACCTCAGGAACCTAGAGGAGTAAAATGGGAGAAGCTTCCATTAGGGCTTACTGCCCTTCAAAGTGTTTTATACCTGGGAGGGAGAGAATGAATTTTTTTCTCTACGAGTCGAATCAGGGTGATAGAGTTGCCAAAAGATTTAATTTGATACAAATCCAAATTCAACCACCATCTAAATTCATCTATCTCTGTGCAACCTTCAGGCTGTATGCTATGGACCAAAGCTGCCAACAGACTTCAGGAACTCCCCGGGGGGGGGGGGTTAGGGTGGGGGGAGGTGCTCACTCCCTCAGGTGTTTACAAAAGAATTTAAACATAATAGATAGGCTGATGATTGCCGAAGGAGCTTCAACGGAACAGAGTGACTTGGCAGATAACTGGAACCATGGTGGTTTACATGTACTATGCTGCAAACTCTCTGTGCAAATCAAGAGTGGTGTATATTCATTTTCCTTTATGAAGTTTTGTGATTGCTATTAAAAACGTAACTTTGTTTATTATTTGGGAAATATACAAACTAATGTCACGTAAATGGGCCATTAATCTGATTGTAGATGTGGGTGTTTCTGTGCGTGTGCATGGCGTGGTGACACATGACTCTCTGCAATGCACTTGATCAGTGACATTGATCACTGGGCCCCAGCTCCTGTCACTCTTCTAGTAGGTGCTCAGCTCTGACATAAGTGCTAGAAAAACATTGTGATTTTCATTTATCTGTATTTACTTATTATCACAGTGTGGGGCACAGGTGCCAAAGGGCACACGTGGAGGTCAGAGAACAACCTCCAGGAGTCGAGTCTACCTCGTACCATGTGTGTCCTGGGGATTGAACTCGGGTCCTCAGACAAGCATTCTTACCCTACTAAGCTCAAAGAATACAAGAGGCAGACAGAAGGTCTTAGCCATGGGACTTTACAATCTGGCTACACATTCCCTGTCAACAGTTCTCTTTGTGTTTTTTGCTGAGACTTCTTAGCTGCTACAGTAAGATCCTTTGTCTTCTGGAGAGAGCCAAGATAGTTACTTACCTTTGATAAGGAAATTTCTAACTTCTTTCATAAGAATGTAATCTGGGACTGAATAGAGGAGGGGGAGCAGGTGAGGAATATTCCAGAAGGAGGCCCACAGACAGTTACTGAAGTCTTCCTGAGCAGAGTAGGAAGTGTGTGTGTGTGTGTGTGTGTGTGTGTGTGTGTGTGTGTGTGAGAGAGAGAGAGAGAGAGAGAGAGAGAGAGAGAGAGAGAGAGAGAGAGAGAGAGAGATTCATTTTGTAACATGACATCCCTTTAGGCTTGGAAGTCGTTGGAGACCTCAGAATGTTCCCTGAGTTACATTTGCCTTCTTTACATTGTTCCTTGGTAACTTTTTATGATATTAATTATGCTATTTGTTATTTTATTATTTACACCTCTCTATTATGTTTTCTTACATGTATCATTGTACTTGGTTGATATCTGTACCCCTCTATTTCCCTTTTTCCAATACCCACCTACCCTACCACCCGAAGAATCCCTTTCGATCATTTACTTCCTCCAGGATATTTCAAGTTACTGAAATGGATTTATATTATCCACGGCTTGGAGCCTGAGTCCCCTGCTTGCCCTAGACCCCTCCCACCCCCTTTTCTGGTTCAAAACTTATGACTCATTTCCTCCATTATTTTGCCTTTTTCATATTGACTTAGGAAATTTCTCTTGGGGCTGGAGAGGTGGCTCAGCGGTTAAGAGCACTGATTTCTCTTCCAGAGGTCCCGAGTTCAAATCCCAGCAACCATATGGTGGCTCACAACCATCTTAATGAGATCTGATGCCCTCTTCTGGTGTGTCTGAAGACAGCATCAGTGTACTTATATATAATAAATAAATAAATTTTTTTTTTAAAAAAAGGAAATTTCTCTTGTATGCACTAGATACTAGCCCTTGCGGGGATGTGCCAGGACGATAATTACTAGATGTCTCTTGATTGGTATCCTTCACCAAGTCTGAGCTATCCTGTCTTATCTGTAGTCATTTTGCTAAACCTTTCTTACAGTGACCATCCACTACTTACTGGGAACAGGACCAATGGTTGGGGTTATCAGAAAAAAATTACTCTACTGATGCCTCCTCTCTGTGTTTCTCCTCACCTCATTCTCTCAGAGCCCCTTCAATTTCTCCCCACTCTTCAAACCATGAATAATCCCCCCTCTTTAGTCTGCAAGATCTGAGACCCACTAGATTTTGTTGCTATAAATTAATTCAATGTATATTTCTGACAGTTATTTTGTCTTACCCACCATGGCTGGACTACACAGTTTTCTCCTTTGCAAAAGACCTCATGAATCCACCCTGCTAGTGTAACCTGTGTCCAGTGGCCCGTGTCTGGAAGCGTCCCCAGGAGAAACAAACGTGGCGGGAGATCAGAGTATCTAAGCCTGTGAGGGCTGTTGAAGATTTGTCCTAATTCCAAATGTCAGGGAGAAAATCTACCAGGCCAGGGTGTCTTTCAGAGCTACAGTAAACTGGAAGTAGTGTGTTCAAAGCAGATCTGACAGCATTTCAGAGAAATAGAATAAATGAGTGTTTACTTTTAATCTCCCTTACAAGGGTCTGTTTAATTAAAGTCTTAAGTGAAAAGGAGTTGGGAGGTTTGTTGGCCTAACATCTGACCTAATGTATCTTCAGCTTCTTTTCAGGGCTATGGGATTCTTCAAGCTCTGAGATTTTTGTTTTCATATATATATATGTATATGTATATGTATATGTATATGTGATATATATGTATATGTATATGTGATATATATATATATATATATATATATATCAGGGATTTCAGTGAGTGTCAAAATTAAGGAGAGCCATTCCAGATATCTTGAGTATCCTCAGGTAGAGGAGCAGTTTGTCAGCATAGCAAGCACCCTTGAGTGAGGCGACAAGCCACCATTTAGATGACAAGAAAGTCAAGGTATTCCACAGAATGAAGGAACTCTTCGGAGATAAGGTTATCCTTCCTGAATGTGTCCTAATTTCTGGTCCAGCTTGTCTCAAATATAACCAGGCCAGCAACCTTGCCTAGCCTAAGCATTTTAACCTAGGAGAGAAAGATAGCTGGTACTGATGGGGAAAGCATCCTGTCACACTTTGGCTCAAACTTTCTGTTTCTGTAGTTTTGACTTGAATTCTAATCTTTGGAGGCTCAGCATTTTTTTTCTCTCCCCTTCTTCTTGGCAAACCACAACATCCTATTTGTAATGAAAGAGCTTTAAGAGAGCCTCCTGGCCGTCAAGTCGCTGGTAGAAAACAACATTTTTGATGAGATAAGTGTAAATGAATGAGAAACACATGGATTAGATTTACCTCCAAGTACACAGGGATTTGAAAGAAAAGGCTCAGACAGGGTCACACTTGGGCCTTTGCTGATCCTTCATGAGTGAAAAATAGGTTTGGGAGTGTCATCAGCTGCCAACACCAGAAGGATGTGGTGGACTCTGTGCACATTATTGTCACGGTGGTGATTATTATTATTGATTATGTAGGCGGGCACGAGATAGCTAGGAAGGGCTTTTGTGTTTTTAATGCTGGTTGCTTAGATCATCCTTTTGAAGTGAGCTGCCCAGGAACATGAAGGATGAGTGTCAAGACTGCCCTGGGACACAGCAGTTTATGCTTGTTTTCTTACAGGAGACGTGTTTGGCTTTCTGTGTATCTAAGAGGAAAAGTGTGAGAAAGCCTACTACAGATGGCCTAAGATGTGATTGATTTCACACATGACGGGAGACTCTTCAACTCTAAGATGACCCATCTTCCAGCATCTTCCAAGAAGCCCAGCAACTCTCCAAGTATGCATGGGAGGAAAAGAACATTTAAGAGAGGAGAGGCTGTTCACGGAGCATCAGCCAGTGTGCTGTAGATGAATATCAGGGCTCCACCCACTCCCCTCATCTTCCTCACACCCCGTTATATTCTGAGTAAGGAATCTTCTCCATAGGCTCTTAAGTCTGAACACTTGGTGCTTGGTGGGTGGTACTGTTTTATAAGGCTCTGGAATCTGAAGCAGGCAGAGTCCCTTTCTGGAAGAAGTAAGTCAGTATGGGTGTGTCTTAAAGTCTTACAGACAAGTTCTACTTCCTGTCCACACTCTGCCCCCTGATTGTGGATGCAACGAGACCAACTGCCTCTTCTTCCTGCTTCCACACATTTTCCCCACCTTTCTGGACCAGATGCCTTATTAAACTGTGAGCTAAAACAAATCTTTCCTTAAATTGCTTCTGTTGGATAATTTTTTTTCTCAGCAACAAGACAAGTAACAGATACAAATACAATTTTCTAACTCACCCGAAGCTACACTCTTTACGTGTATTGTCTTTCTATCAGACGCCATTTCTAACCATATTCTAGACATCGGCAGTTGCATATGGCCACTGAGTACTTGAAGTGGATCTTGTCTGAACTAAAACATGCTACAAATATAAAATACCTAGTATGACAAGAGAATGAAAGATACCTCAGTAATAGCTTACAGTAATTACATGTTGAAATGATGTATCTTAAATGTTGGGGGTAAGACAAAATATTACCTCTATATGAAATTCACGTCTTTTTACTTTTCCCCCTGTAGTGCACTTATTAGGAAATTAAAATTTACATACATAGCATGTATTATTTTCTAGACTCAATGTTCGCAGCAGGCATCTGTGTGACATTATTATTTGTCTTAGTTACTTTTGTGTTGCTTTGATAAAATACTCTGCCAAAAAACAAAACAAAACAAAACAAAAAAAACGCAGCATAAGGAAGACAGGGTCTATTCTGGCTTAGAATTCCAGGGTACAGGCTATCGCAGCGGCGAAGTCATGGTGCTAGGAACTTGAGGCAGTTGGACTTGCTACATCTCCAGTTAAGAAGACAAAAAAAAAAAAAAAAAAAGAATGCTGATACTCTGCCAGATTCAGATCAGGGACAATGCCATTTAGAGTGACTCTTCCAACCTCAGTTGGCCCAATCTAGCTAATCCCTTGCAGAATTTCCAAGAGGCTAACTTAATGAAGACATCCCTATAGGTGTGCCCAGAGGCTCTGTTTCCCAGGCTGCTGTGCCATAAATCATGTCAAGTTGACAATGGTATCCATTCTGGCATTCTAACAATCTCTTTTCTAGCATTTAACTTTCTCTTCTGTGGCGTTGACTGCTTTCTCTTGGCTGGATCATCCCACTTGAACAAATGAGCTGTTCTTCCCCCTCTCACGTGGACCTACGCCTCGGCAGCTGAGCCCATATAGATCATTAAGAAGTCAAATGCCTGATACAATCTCAGATGACTGTAAGAATATTCTGCCTTTTCTGACTTTCTGCTCTGAATTAGAAGCCAGAATACACCCATTGTTCACCTGATACCCCCCAAGGTGCCCAACTAAGGCCGCAAACATGCTTAAATCTATTTTCTTACAGAATTGCCATCTCAGTAGATTGCAGGTAGCCAGAGTAGCTGAAGCCAGATATGACTGGAGCCTCTATCCACAGGCCAGGCCCGTTGAGTTTAATGGTAAATAAACCCACTTGTCTCGTATCCACGGCATCATTTAGTGGACGGGAAAGCGATGTAGAGGAGAAGCCTCTGCAAGTGTCAGGAGCATCTAGGGTTCTTTTGAGAGGGGCAGTTGGTGACTTGAATTAAATAGTGTCCCCTACTTCAAGCTGTGGGAACAGAGGAGAATGTTGGGGGGGGGGGGGAAGGGCAGAGGAGTGAGGATTCATGGCTCTCTGATGTTGATAAAGTAGAAGAAGGGAGAGTGGCACAGGGTTGTGGGAAGGAATGCCCAGGTGGCAAGAGGAGAATCAGGAGTGGGCAGGTTTAGCCAGTGAGCTGGCAGCTAGCTGTAAGTCAAGAAGGGGGCAGTCTTAAGGACACACGTCCCACTATGTTCATAGCAGCTTTATTTATAACAGCCAGAAGCTGGAAAGAGCCCTGATGCCCCTCAACAGAGGAATGGATACAGAAAATGTGATACATTTACACAATGGAGTACTACTCAGCTATTAAAAAGAATGAATTTATGAAATTCATAGGCAAATAGATGGATCTGGAGGATATCATCCTGAGTGAGGTAACCCAATCACAAAAGAACACACATGATATGCACTCACAGATAAGTGGATATTAGCCTAGAAGCCCGGAAGCTCAGAATACCCAAGATACAATTCACAAACCACACAAACCTTCAAGAAGAAGGAAGACCATAGTGTGGATACCTCTATCCAACTTAGAAGGGGGGAGCAAAACACCCATAGAAGGAGTTACAAAGTGTGGAATTGACACTGAAGGAATGACCATCTAGAGACTGACTCACTTGTGGATCCATCCCATATACAATCACCAAACCTAGACACTGTTGTGGATGCCAACAAGTGCTTGCTGACCGGAGCCTAATATAGCTCTCTCCTGAGAGGCTCTGCCAGTGCCTGACAAATACAGAAGTGGATGCTCACAGCCATCCATTGGACGGAGCACAGGATCCCCAATGAAGGAGCTAGAGAAAGGACCTAAGGAGCTGAAGGGGTTTGCAGCCCCATAGGAGGAACAACAATATGAACTAGCCAGTATCTCCAGAGCTCCCAGGGACTAGACCACCAACTGAAGAGCACACATGGTGGGACTCTCGGCTCCAGCTGCACATGCAGCAGTGTCAGGCAGTAATGGGAGGAGAGGCCCTTTGTCCTATGAAGGCTCTATGCTCCAATGTGGGGGAATGCCAGGACCAGGAAGCAGGAGTGGGTGGGTTGGTGAGCAGGGGGAGAGGAGAGGGGACAGGGGATAGGGGAGGGTGTTTTTTGGAGGGGAAACCAGGAAAAGGGGTAACATTTGAAATGTAAATAAAGAAAATATCCAGTAAAAAAAAGAAAAAAAGAAAGACGAAGGAGCTGAATTGGAACTGAGAGTGTCTGTTGAACGAGGCTCCACAGACATTGATTGGTTGAGCAGAGTGACAAATGACTTTTAAGTAAAGCAAGCAGGATGTGGATCAAATGGGGTGCATTTTAGAGATGGTATTTGTTATTCTCCTCACTGTGACAAAATACTCAAAATCGACGTAAGGAAAGAACAGTTTATTTGGGCCTACAGGTTACGAGGGTGTAGTCCACGCCCTGGCAGTGGGTGCCTGAGGTAGCTGGGCACACTGTAGTCAGGAAGTAGAGAGACATTCTTACACGCGTTCTCGCGACCGGCCAGGAAGAACACAACAAACCGGAATCTTCTGCGGCAAAGCTTTATTGCTTACATCTTCAGGAGCCAGAGAGCAAGAGAGCAAGAGAGCAAGAGAGAGAAAAGGAACAAGAACAAGAAAGCAAGAGCAAGAGAGAGAAAAAGCAAGAACAAGAGAGAGAAAAAGAATGGCAAAACCCCGTCCCTTTTAAGGAGAATTATCCTCCGCCTAGGACGTATTACTCCCTGATTGGCTGCAGCCCATCGGCCCAGTTGTCATCACGAGAAAGGCAGAACACATGGCGGGAAAACTGCCCCTGCACGTGTGCAGATTATGTTTACTACTTAGAACACAGCTGTCAGCGCCATCTTGTAATGGCAAATGTGAGGGCGGCTCCCAACAAGACATAAATGCTCGTACTTGGCCTGCTTCTTTCTTTCCTTTTTCTAGTCAGTCTGGTACCCTGGCCCAAAGGAGGCCATCACTCATACTTGGGGTGGGTCTTCAGTTCAGGCTATCTAGAAACTCCTTCTCACATGGTTCTACTTTCCTTTCTGTGGCTCTGGTAAAACTCCAACCAAAAGCAACTTAGGGGAGGAGAAGGTTTATTCCATTTTACGCTTGTAGATCACGGTCCGCCATTGAGGGAAGTCGGGGGCAGAAACTCAGTCAGGAGATTGAGGAAGAAACCATGGAGAAATGATGGCCCATTGAGAGGCTCATGCTTAGTCAGCTAGCCTTTTTTATACATTTCAGGACCACCTGCATGGGTGGTACCCAGGGTAGACTAAGCCCTCCTTTATCAATTCATGATCAAGACAACCCCCTCACAGACATGTCCAAAGGCCCGTCTCATCTGAAAAATCACCTCAGTCAAGACTACTCACAGGAGACTCCAAACTGTGACAAGTTAAACACGGATTATTGAGTATATTCGAATTTGAATATAAATAAATTTAAATATGAACTACGTTCATATTTAACCGTGGCAACTTGACAGTGAAAGCTATCTATGATACACAGCCAAAGGTGTGTGGTTGTGAATTCAGTTAAGTTGACATCCCAAATTAACCATCACAGTGGGAGTTGGCAGATGTGCCCTTACTGATGGGAGTAATCTAGAGGAAACATGGAGAGATACATGGTGCAGGGAAGAGTAACATCACACATGTCCTCTCTAACACCAGAGCTTTTAATATCTCTCCATAGAGCCACAGTCCGATGGCCCTTGCCCCCTCCCTGTCCATTTTGTAATAAGCTTTAAAAGGTTGTATGGATGCCTTTGAGACAAAGGAGAGGCATTCTGTCCTTTCCCCTGGACATTCTTATGCCCTGTGCAGAAAGTTGCTGGCTGGAATGAGCAGGAATAGCTTTGGTCTGATAAAGGCATCCTCCCCAAACTGGCTCAAAAGCCTGCCAGCTTCCCTTTGAACACAATATAAATGCTACTGTGGACCTCAGAGGTTAATCCATTACAACAAGGCAATTAAGTCTAGGGACCGTTTGAAAGATAAAAAGCAGCCAGTAATAACCAGCTCAGAAATCTCCATGATGGATTTCTGCAATTTCCTTCAAGTTCATGGTGTTGCGTCTGGTGACCCAAGGCAGGGTGGTGTGCCTGACTGCCCCATGGCGTCAGACGTGTGAGGGGGAGAGTATTTTTATTAAACAAGTTATTTCTGAAGCATTGCCCTCCTCCCCCCGCCCCCTATCTTTCTTCAGGAGGTCATCTGCTAGTTGGTAATGCATTTAACCCTTTATAAACACAACCAGTCTCATGTTAGCAGGAAGGGTCCTCTTATGGCTTGGCCCCAGTGTTCTCGCAGCTGGAATTCTCCACTTGGAAGCTGGGCTGTTTCTTCTTCTGCTGCTCTCTTCTTTTGGCCTCATATGTTAGGTTTACCTAGTGTTACCAGGGAGTTTTATGTAGATTATTGAGGAATGAGGTGCTTAGTGTGTAGCATATCCTTGCTATCATTAGAGTGCTTTGCCTCAGTGAAAGACCAGGGAAGAAGGTGAGAAACCTTCAGAACTTGACTAATTTATTCTAGCATTTTGTCCCTTGATCATTTTTTTAACTCAATTTCTGATTGCTGCCCCCACTCCTGGTCACTCCCTTCCACAATCCCTTCCTCCCTTCTCTTCTCCTCTGAGAGGGTGGGGACACCCTGGATATCCCCCCACCCTGGCACATCAAGTCTCTGCAGAGCTAGGTGCATTCTCTCCAACTGAGGTCAGACAAGACAGCCCATCTTCAAGAACATATCTCACAAACAGGCAACAGGTTTTGAAATGACACTGTTAAAGTTGTTAGGGACCCCCATGATGACCAAGCTGCACATCTGCTACTTATGTGTGGCGGGGGAGGGGGCTAATCCCCCTCCCCCCCCCTCTCTCTCTCATTACTTTCTACTAAAGTGCTCTTACATTCATTATTCACTTATTCTATTTCCCGGCGTTCCCATGAAATAGCTGGGACAAATGATTTAACATCTCAATTCTTCAAGCTTAGATTGGAGCAGAGCTCAGGACAGAGACTCGAACTCTGCTGATTGCAAATCTGAAACCACAGTCCTTTGGCTGAGACCATTGGCTCTTGGGTCCTTGGTAGAAAATAAGGCAGTGTGAATGACTTAATAAGCTAATTTGCCTATTAAAGAAATGGCTCGGATGGTTGTGGTTGCTCTCCTGATCACCAGTATATTTTTGTTTGCTTTCTCCCCAAATCTCAAAATTAACTTCACTATGCTCCTGAGTTGGCAAACGGCAACTGTCTGCAGAAACATTCAGAGCTGGAAGAAAGCCGTCCTCTTGGATGTCTTGCAAAGACCCATCAGCAAGCCGGATGGAAATTGAGCCTGTCGTTAATGAGACAGGGCAATCTGGTACAGAGAAGGAAATCTCTTAAAATGACTGTGTCAGCAACCTCATCTCACTCTCCATGGAGGAGAATCACGTGGTTCAAACTCGTGTCAGCTCTGGTGCTTCATACAGCACACAGGCAGAGCGTGTGTGTGTGTGTGTGTGTGTGTGTGTGTAAATGTCTATGGGATGACTCTGTGGGATGCTTACACATTTCATGAGCTAGAAAGAAGAGTAGGACAGGCTGGAGAGATGACTCTGTTGGTATAATGCTTGCTGTACAAGCACAGATTCAATCCAAGAACCCGTGTAGAGAATCTGGGTATGGTGGCCTAAGCCTGTCATCTCAGCACTGGGGAGATGCCAATGGGCAAATCCCAGGGCTCACTGACCAACCTTGCATACCACACAAGGTCCAGACAAGTAGGAATTCAAGCACAAAATCCCAAGATGGGTGGTTCCCGAGGAACAGCGCAGAGAACAGGTTGTTTTCTGACCTCCATGTGCACGCATACACACTTGCACATGCATGCATTTATATACACACAGGAAAACCCTGACATACACACACACACACACACACACACACACACACACACACTGAGAGAGAGAGAGAGAGAGAGAGAGAGAGAGAGAGAGAGAGAGATGTTAACACGAGATAAAAATCTTGACTCCAGGAGGAATTATCCTGCAGAGTTTCTCATTTCTTCTGTACCTCAGTGTACAAGCAACCAGATAGAAGAAAATGGCTTTACTAGATTGTGGGTCAATAGTGTTGTGAGGAGGTGCCAACCCTGGCATTTTTAGCAACTCTGATTTGCATACCCTGTCCCACAATTGTCTAGCCTACTCTTGAGCTAGGATGGACCCATGTGTGGCTTTTGATTTGCCAAGGTATCTTTATTTTCACCTTGAGGCATAGTTTGCAGCATTGGATTCCTAACTCATAAGCAGATGCTCCAAAGTTCTGTTTTTAGGCGCATTCAAGAGGTCCAGAGAGAGATGGAGCACGGAGAGCTACACTCTCCTCCTTGTGCATCCTCTCTGGGAAAGGCACTGCTTCACATCCATCAGGAACTGGCTAGGCTTACCTGGCTTGATTTTGTGGAATGTACCATAGATCTTTCCTATCTGAAACTCTAAATGGCATACACATAAACTCACATGACAGTCATCCTTTCATATATTTATATTTCCTTTCAAAAGCTTTACTCTTGAGATGGCTCAGTGGGTCAAGGCATTTTCCGCCCAGCTTGATGACCTGAGTTAGATTCCTGGAAGTCGCATGATGGAAGGAGAGAACAGACTATGGAATGTTGCCCTCTGACTTCCATATACGTGAGCACCAAGGCGTATGTACGCAAACACAAAACTAACAAATATAAATAAGATATAATATCTTTTCTCACTTTGCTTGCTTGCTTGTTTGCCACTTGGTGAGTGTCCAACTATTGTTCACGCACCGCTATCCTTTATAAACGAAATTTTCAAGAGTGGCCCATTAGGGATTGATCTTGGAGAGTCATTTGTACTGTTTATTAGGAATACGCGGCCCAGGCTGGCGCAATGGTCGAGTGGGGAGAGTTACCTGCGGGCAGGCCCGATGAACCAAGTTCAGTCCCCGGATCCAGCAAGGTGGCGGGAGATAATCAACTCCTGAGAGTTGTTCTTTGATTCCACACGCATCATACCATGGCATATGTATGCTTGTATCCCCCTCATGCAATCAGTGAATCAGTGAACCAACGAATCAATCAAGAAAATCTCACAACCCTACCTTTTAAAGCTATCAAATAAGTCTCTACAAAAAGCAGGTCCTGGAGACCTTGTTATTAGCAAACCCTGCAGGGAAGTGTGGGGCACACTCAAGGTGGACTTTCTTGAATGATCTTCCACAGGAGTTTGGCCTGCTTTCCTTCCTTCCTTCCTTCCTTCCTTCCTTCCTTCCTTCCTTCCTTCCTTCCTTCCTTCCTTCCTTTATTTTTAAATACTTAAGTCTTTTATTTTGAAATTTTTATGTAATTTTGCTTCATGTGCCTTGAGGTTCTGTCTGCATTTGTCTTTGTGAGAGAGTCATAGCTCCTAGAACTGGACTTACAGACATTATGAACTGCCTTGCAGGTGCTGGGAATTGAACTTGGGTTTTCTGAAAGAGTAGCCGGTGCTCCATCTCTCCAGCCCGAGTACGGAAATTTCTATCTCTGATTCTCACAACTGGACTAGCACTCTTGACTTGATTTAAGACCTAAGGGCCACTGCATATTAAGTCTACATTAGCCTTCAGCTTTTGTAGACTTTAACCACAATTTATTTTAGCCTTCTTGGCCAGAAGATCATTCCTTCCCTACAGAACAGGAGCTGAGAGGATCTTCAGCTCCTTCAGATGCTCAGCATCCAAAGCAGCCCCATACCCCTCTCTGATGCTACAGTTGGTCCAGTCCTGCCACAGAAAGTATCACTTGATTATTGCTTTAAAGTAATCATCTGCCCTGGTTTGGTTAAGATTTGTTCAGTTTTAGCTCTGAAATTTCTAAATCCTGGAAGTCTCCTTAGCCTCAGAAAGGTTTGATCACTCTATGAGAAAGAACAATGACCTTGACATTTTTCTTCTGAATAAATGAAACTTGCAATTTTGAGGTTGATTTAATATTCATTTTTCTTATATCCACCCTTGTCTTACAGCTCTGGGGATCAAACCCAGGTCTTTGTGCACATTAGACAAATTCTCTACCACTGAGTTATAGCCACGTACCTATCCCTTACAAACTCTGCCACGAGTTTCCTGTTCAAGAATGCTTGTTTATTTGCTGCACTGTGTTTTGTATAAGGCCAGGGAGCTGTCTGTTGACTTGCATTGAATTCTTGGGCCTTACAAGTTAAGCATCTATGGAATGAGTCAGAGTTACTTCATAATCTGCCGTGCTTTGGTCTCTCGCCTCTTCCTTCAGTAACAACTGTCTGGTTTTCCTTCGCTATTTAGGAAACTTACCCCAGGATGTCTTAGAATATTTTGTGTCATTCTCTTAGTCAGAAGAAGTGCTTATGTGGCTAGGATTGAACTTTAGATTGATATGAAAGCCAAATCTCAGACAATTTGTGCTCCTCCTGATACTTAACAATGGTACCCTGAACTCACAAGGATGTCAAATATCTCTATATCTCTGCCACACCTTTTATCAAACTCCCCCCTCTGCCCTGGCTCTCTGATATAGATATTTCTAATGCTCTTTGTGGAGGTGCATGACATCAAAGGATTGTTATATTAAGTAAGAGAGGAGGTTATTTTTTTAATAATTATAAAACATTTTGCCTAACTAATTTAATTTTTTATTTAAGAGGTTTTTTTTTAAGATTCTTTTGTGTTCCAAAATTGTTTTTATTTGTGCATATGTGTCTGTATGAGGATAAGCACACATGTCTGTGGTTTACCCACAAAGGCCAGAAAAGATTGTAACCCCTGGAGCTGGAGTTTTAGGCAGTTGAGAGCTATTCAGCCTGGGTACCAGGAATGGATCTTGGCTCCTCCAGCCTACCGAGGGAGGTTAGCTTTGATGAAAGTGTACACATTAACGGCAGCTGGGATATCGAATTGTTTGTCTCCTTTTTGGCTTCAAATGGATAATAAGGTTTACAGAACTGACTTCAGTTCAAGCCAATGGTTACCAGTTTGACAATGAATTCTCTCCCATAGTTCCATGTTCTGAATGTTTGGGTCCCTATTGGTTACACTATATTAGGAGGTGAGGCTTACCTGGAGGGGGTGGACAGTGTAGGTACCAATGTTTGTGGGTACCTATGAAGGGCAGAAAACCGGTTTGATACCTCCCGGAGCTCGAGTTACAGGGAGCCGAGGCTAACCTCCCAGTGAAGGTTGCTATCAAAGGTTCTATCTGTTTTTCAGTCTTTTATTCCCTCTCTGCTTATTGCATACCGTCAAGTTAGTAGCTCCTACCACAAGTCTGTGCTGCTATGATCTTCCGCTTCATAATCCAAACCAATGGAGCCCAAGACTGTGAACTGAGAGCTTTGAAACTCTGTGCCAAAATAAACATCTACTCTTTAAGGTTACTTGCCTCAGACATTTTGTCACAGTAACCAAATACCAACTTGTAGTTTTCCTTACAATTAAGTCTCCTGTAACTATAAGAGATGTAAGACTCTGTATTATGGGCTAATCTAAATGAAAAATTCTAACCATTCATCTGAACAGCTTCCTTATCCCCCCCCCCTTCCTTTTTCTTTTTCTTTTTCTTTAAAAAAAAATAAGATCCTGGGCCTCTCTAGAGCTATAAACCTTGAGGCCATTATGCTATGCCTTCAGATTCTTACATTTGCCAGATGCTCTGCTCTGGGGTGTCGTGTCCCATCAAGTCTGGGCAGTGTTATAGGAGAAAGTGCAGGCAATACCTGGCAGCCAGCCTACTTGGCACACCGCACTTCTAAATAAGAAGCATAGAACACCATGCTCCTGAAGCCAGAACACTGAATCCTGAAGTAGCATGCGTAGCTGGTAGCTGGCTTGCAGACAAGTCTCTACTCTCCATACCACCTTTAATGTGTTTCTTCCGCACAGAGACCCTGGTGGTGTAAGTGCTTTCTATTAAATCCGAGGTAGTGTGCTAACCAATCAGAGGTGATAGGCTTCCACTAGATAAGTGGTTGCTCATGTGCAATAAAGCAGACACTGTTCCCTGAAACTGTCTCCGGAATGGTTTATCTTCATACCCTCTACTGACCCACAGGCATTGCTGTCTGGCTGGGAGACAGCCCAGGAACCACGGCCCAGTATTGTTCATCCTCCCTGCTGGCCACAGCCTTCTCTGATCATCACACATTTCCCCATCTGTTTCTTCATCCATGTACTCTCCACCAGTGTTTCACGGTCCCCTGTCCTCATCCCAGCAGTCACTGGGGTGAGCTCTGTATACTCTGCATACATTGCAAGGATCATATTTTTCTCTTCTAATCAATGACCTTGACTAAAATCATGCATCTTAAGCCTTTTCTCCATGAGCCCACATCCATTTTAATTATTAACACCCTGATATGAACACACACACACACAAACACACACACATACATACACACACATACACACACACACACACACATACACACATACACATACACACACACACATACAGACACACACATACACACACACATACACACACATACATGCACACATACACGCACACATACACATACACACACACACATACACACACACACAGAGTGAGAGAGAGAGAGAGAGAGAGAGAGAAAACCAGAGGTAAAGAGAATACTGGCCTTGTTCACACCCACTTGGTACTAACTCTTGTCTTGAGATGCTATCATTTCAGCAGACAGAGGGATTTCTCTTGAAGCAGACAGAAAGATGAAGAGAGATTGGATATATTTTTCTCTTCTCATCTAATGGCATGTATGGAATAACATTTTCCAGAGAAAGAGGAAAACAGGATTGTGGAGATAGTCAGGTGGTGAAGTGCTTGCCTAGAACACAAACCCAAGTTCAGTTCGCAGCACTCATGTAAAAAGTCAGGCATGGTGGCTAGTGTTTGTAGTCCTAGTGTTGGGATGGGATTCTGGGGACAGGTGGATCCCTGAGGTACCTTGGCAGGCTTAAGTAGCCTAATTGTTAAGCCCTAAGCCAGTGAAAGACCCTAGTTCAAAAAATAAATAAATAAAAAGCTGAACCACTCCTAAGGAATAATATTTTAGGTTGACCCCTGGCATATAGGTGTACCTGCACACATGCACACACACACACACACACACACACAGAGAGAGAGAGAGAGAGAGAGAGAGAGAGAGAGAGAGAGAGTGTCAGGGTGCTATGAGATATTGTTAGAGGCTAGAGAATTAAGACCTGAAGCTGTGGTTCAAAGCAGGACTCCTAACCCTCAGAAGTAATAGCATGTATAGAATAACAATGACCAAGAACATTAGACTAAGGCTTCGTGGACACAAAATGCATCTTCCTATGTCCCATCAGCCTACATGACTAATTTCATACTGACACCAGCTATGCCTACTGCTTGGGATAGAGTTTCTAACCCAGCATTTAACTTGGTTAGGGTGGCTTAGTGCCAGAATGGTGATGGAAAGAACGAATAATAAAGGAAAATATTCAGATTCTACAAGGCAGGAAACTGAGGCTAAAGGGAGAGAGAAAGGGCTCTCCTGGGATATGATGCAGGAGTCTCTCCTAGCCATGAAGGTGATGTGAGTACTGTCAATGGATCTGCCCAACCCCCGGGGCAAGCATGGGGTAAAGTAGCCTGTGGGGATTCTGTATTGTAATCTCCAACCCATATAGGAGAGGGTCATGTTTCTGTTCTGAGATGAACTGCTCATTGCAGAACCAGCCATACCTCTGGGATATCAAACAGCCAGTTGTTCTGATAGTATCTGAATACACTGGTTTCTTGGCTACAGTTACTGATTTCTACTTGAATAGTTGGAAATGAAGGATGCCAAGACCAAATGTAGTGGATTGTCATTCTCAACCAGAATGTAACCAAACTGCAACACTGTAACCAAGCAAAGTGGAAGCTGACTCTAAGTTACTGACACAGCCCCACTCAGATGGATGCATGAAGCCCTTCGAGGTGTTATCTACTGATAAGAATTTCAGAAAGCATTACAGGATTGTGGAGTTAGTGGTTTTCTGAGTTCATATGAGTACTTCCTTGAGACAAGGTTAGCCTTCCTTAAAGAGTGCATGGCCTGTGTAGTGGAACATCTTCATGGCCCCTGCCCCCTCCTCTACTGCTGTGGACTGATAAGCATACATGCAGATGGCATGGAGGGAGGAAGATACACAGCAGACCTGTGCTTGAATTCCCTGGAGCTGGCTTACTGCCAGATGTGCTGACATTCACATGTGCACACTCACGTGGTGTGCATCACTGGTCAGTACGGGCTGCAGCACTCAGGGAGAGCAGGCATCTGTTGGAAACATTGCTCATTGTGTGGTGAGTGACATGAGATGCCTGAGTTGACAGCTAGCCCACATCGCTGAGGAGATGTGAAAAGCTGACTTCAGATCATGCATCCCATTGCCACGTGTGGGTTAAAATGGCTTCCAAAGGGCTTTTCTTCTTTGCTCTCTAACTTCACATGAAGCATATGAAGAAGGGCATAGTAGCAATTAGCAGATGCCTTGGATTTTCTGAGCAGTCCTCTACCAACTGTGTCAGTGCCTCCATAGCTAGTATGAAGATGAGTTTAGTTGTGATATATATAATCTTGAAGTTGGTATTAGGTGGGGACCCTAATCGTTTCTTTTCCAGGACAGACAGCCCATTCTATCATCATCCTATGTCCTGCACACACTACTGGTGGCCACCCCTATCACAAGCCCTACACTTCTAGAAGGATGGGGGTGATCTGGCCTAGATTCTAACATGGAGAGAAATTATTGCCTGAAGTGTCCACAGCCCAGTTGTTACCAAATCAGGAAAAAAAAAATCCTGCAGGCAGCTGGATTTTAGCAATGAGAGCTAGAGTAAAATGTTGGTGTCAGCAAGAAAAAGTAACCCGGAAATCAACAGTCTATAAATCCTCGGGAAGCATGGAGATGGCTTAAAAACATTCTAACAGAAACCAAGAGAAAGTGTGGATATCAGATAAAAGGACAGGATGCAGGAATCAAGTTGTCAATGTTTTGGGGAGCACATGTACTGAGGCCAATTGAGGTCTGACCTGGGGTGGCAGTGTCCCTCAGAAGCCATTGGGAAGTAGAGACCACCAGAGGCTCAGAAGTTTAAAGCCAGCCTTGGCTCCATAGAAAGTTTGAGACAAGCCTGAGTGACACTCAACCATACCTTGATAAAATGAAAACCAAGGATTTCAAGGGTTACTATAGGGAAAAAAATGAGCTGGATACAGAGTCTCAAAGCTTGATCAAATCATGAGGGAGGTATGCTTAAACACAAGGGAATCAAGACAAATCAGTACAAGAGAAAGGTGCAAGGAAGACCAGGTCCAAGCAAGTGAAGACACCAGGAGATTCTGAAGGCTGATTGAGGGATAAGGTTGACTCCCTGAGGGTTACACTGTGTGTTCATGTTTGAAGTTTTCTCTGTAACATCAGAAGAAAGTAACCAGGAGTCCTAGAAGTGAAACACAAAAGGTAAACTGAGGCCTCCTCTCCAGTTAGGCCCTGGGGCAGGCCAAATAAATAGTAATAGAAAGCTCTTGAACAAGAGCCCAAAATCCCTGTACTGGACAACCAAGAAGGGCCTCACCCCTGGGAAAGGCTAATTCCTCTTCTCCCACAGTCAATGGCTGCCTGGAATTCCTTGTCTAGAAGCAGGACCCCATGAAATATTCCTCCTTCTATGTTAACATAGAACTGCCAATATATCAGTTTTATTTATGCAGTCATTTCTAGAGAATCTCACAGCAGACTTCCTGGTATTTGACTCTTACAGTCTTCTGCCCCCTCTTCCTTGATGTTCCCTGGGCCATACATGAAGGAGCTGTGATGTACACACATAGAAGATGGAATGGTAGCTGGGAGAGGCTGGAGGGAGGACGTGATGTCATGCATGTGCTTCTATGTAATTGTGAGTTGGGGCATATGTGTACCAGGACAAGCATGTGGAAATCAGCAGATAGCTTTAGATGTCACCTCTTGCCTTCCCCCACCCCACCCCCATTTGAGACAGAGACTCTTGCTTTGCTGTGGTGTACAGCAGGTTAGCTGGCCTTTGAGTTTCTGGAGATTCCCCCGCCTCAGCCTCCCATCTCATCACAGTAGCCCCGGGCACTGTTTTATGTGGTCTCTGGGGATTCAAATTCAAATCCTTGGGCTTGGGCGGTGAGCACTTTTATAACTTTTTAGCCAAGCAAAGGTGCAGGATAAGGATAGTTAAGAAACTGAGGACCAAAGCTAACATGGTACTGAATGGGCACATCCCATCCCCACCCCCAAATACATAAAACAATAGTGATTATTATCCACTTCCTTCCAATGTGTTCTTGAAGTAGAATCTTTTTAACTGATAAGAGTAGAATATTCTTGATGGGAAGTGCATGAGGGCATCATCCCAGCACTCACCAGCATCTCACACAAGCCTGATTCCTGACTGAATGACAAATGATAGGTGACACCCTCAAACAGGCACATAATTGAACATCTTAAAAATAAAATAAAATAAAACAACTGTTTTAGGTAGGGTTTTACTGCTGTGAACAGACACCATGACCAAAGCAACTCTTAAAATAAGAAAATTTAATTAGTGTTGGCTTACATGTTCAGAGGTTTAGTCCATTATCATCAAGGTGAGGACATGGCAGCCTCCAGGCAGACATGGTATAGGAGGAGCTGAGAGTTCTATATTTTGTTCCAAAGACAAACAGAAGAATGAGTTATAGGCAGCAAGGATGAAGGTCTTAAAGTCTACACTCACAGTGATGCACTCCCACCAACAAGGCCACACTTCCTAACAGTGCCACTCCCTGGGCCAATCATATTCTAACCACCACATCTCCCTATGGAGAATGTGTCTTAGCTCAGACATAAATGTATTAGTCACACAGAACCACACCAAGTGAGCTCAGAACCTAAAACTATTCCTTATTTAAAGACTCTTTGTTCTTGGTTCTTCAGCACTCTTACAAGTGGGCTATCCTATAGAACCACTTCTAATGTCACATATAAAGATTATCAGCCTTGAAAGAGACCGTGAGAGATATAGGTGTCTGCCTTAGAGAGGTGTCATTGGCTTAAATACAACCAATGGAGCTAAAGTGATAAAGCATCCTTACCCAGGGGATGGAGAGATGGCTCAGTGGTCCAGAGGACTCCCTGCCCTTCCAGAGAACCTGAGCATAATTCCCTGCACCACAGGTGGTGGCTCAGAATTTCATGTAACCTCAGCTTCAGAGATCCAACAACTCTAGCATTCAAGGGCATTTCCTTGCCATGTTTACCCACACACAGATGCAGACACACACACACACACACACACACACACACACACACACACACTTAAAAACATATCTTTAAAATGTACCCATCTGCTTTCTCTCAAATAAAGCAAAAATCAGACACAAAGTCAATGCTACTAGGAAAAAAAAAAGTTGTGTGTGGTAAACACATCAGTTTTCATTTTATCTTGTTTTTAAACTGGGCATGTATACTCTATTTTGGAGTATTTTTTTTAATTAAAAATGAAGTTTAAAAAATGAGCGAGCATTGATTGGAACCATGAGATATCTGTGTACTACAAATGTGTGCATGCACACATACACACACACACACACACACACACACACACACACACACACACACACACACTTTATATTAGTCAGATCCCCATAAACTTTCTAGTTGGGGCCTCCAGAGTTTGAGTGACAGGGAGAGTCATGACAATAGTAATCATTAGGAAGCGGCACCGTGAGGGAAATCTGAATGCCTTGGCGTCATTTAACCTGGAGAAGACAAGGACCCTGTTGATTTAATGACGGCCTCCTGATTGCAGATAGTCACTAGGCAGAGGGCAGTGTCCAGCTGCTTTTCATTTCTATTGAAGACAGGGGGTGAAGGATGCCTCAAAAAAAAAAAAATCCAAGAGGCTAGAATTGCACCAAGGAAGATTAGGGTAAGAGACGCAGCAGGTCTTGGTTGATAGGGTTGCAAAACAGGGATGAACAAGCAAATAGAATGCAAAAAAAATCTCCCTGCTCTGGAATTCTCCAATTAATGTGATCTGTTGAAGCAGTTCACTCAGAGGCGTGGTTTTCTTACCTGTATGCTACCAGGAGAAGGATGGTGGAGAGCAGGAACTCTGTAGGCCAAGTCTCTCCGAGTGCCATGTTGCTGTGAGGCCAGCAGAGTCTGTGGCAGGGAGGCCAGCGCCTGCCCGGAGCCTGCTGCTGCTTTGGCAAGGCTGCAGTGTCTGCTTGTTGGGGTAAGCTGACACTTCCCATTGCTTCCCACTCAGACGGCTCCAGAGTCAGTTAGGATCTCTCTAAGTGCCAACTGTCACCTTGAAACAGGGAGAGTATTTTAAACAAACTCTCTGGTGGATGGGGAGGCAGAGAATGCATAAGCTGTGTTCCTAAGACAAGGTCATTAGACACTTCCTAGGGCCACCCGGAGCTTTTAGCTCCGCAGGAAGCTTAGCCCTTGCAAAAGAGAGATGGAACTGGGAGTCCCAATATTACATCCCTCTCCTTATAAAATAGATGTTAAGTCTTGTTGACTTCTTGATGACCAAGTATATCCTAACATTTCTTTTTGTTGTTGTTGTTTTTTGTTTTTTGTTTTGTTTGTTTTTGTTTTTTAAATTGTTGTTGTTTTATCTTTTATTCTCTCAAGCTGTTTTATTTATTTTTTATTGAAAACAAATATATCAAGCATGACAATTGGGCCCTGCAGGATCTGAGAGGCAGGCCCAGAAGGTGTGAAGGAGGCAATTCAATTTTACTGTTAAAAAAATATGTCTAGTGCATTGCCCCACCCCCACTACTGCATGTCCTTACAAAGGGATACTTGCCGAGTGTCTGTTTTAAATATATTTCTTTAGGTGATGAAACACCCCAGAGAACAGAGCTGTATGTGAAGAGATTTGTGTGGAAAGGAGGATTTTAAAAGATTCTATTTTTTTTTTATCTCAACATTCCTTCAAGCAGCCCAACTTCCTACATCAAAGGAGCTGAAGCTCTGCCTCCTCGACAAGTCTTAGTTTCCATAGCATGAATTTTTTGGAAATGCCCTCTCTTCCGTACGCTAGGTCTATAGCATGCGTGGTTACTGGTGATGATCATTGATCTCAGAACACCCGGATGCTGCTGAAAACCATGAGGGTATTTTGAGCCTTGGAATCTGGGCTTGGCCGCATGTTTGGATTAACAACCAGTTAAACCTTGCTAAGGCAATATTTTTCTATGCAGTTAGTTTTTATACTAAACAAGGTTTGTAGTAATTGGATGCCTTACTTGAGCAAAACTGTTTACCAGAAAATAAATCACTCCTGGCACTAAGAAAACACGAGCCGGAGGATCGGCCGGCACAGTCAACCCTGTTCCTTTCTCATAAACTTAGCCCCAAACATGTGTGTGCTCATCTAGGGCGACTTGTGCTTTGAATTGTGGTCTCTTTATTTCCCCTCCCGTTACAGTGCTTACCTAAACATCCCCCTCTGTTTAGCAGGGGACGCTGCTTCTGGTAATGACTTCTACTTGGCTGCTGGAAAGGATCTGCTAGCCTTTAGCAAGCCCTATGGAAAAAGAGCGAGGGAGGGGGGGGGGGAGAGGAAGACAAAGATGGGAATGGGAAGCACAGGAAGGAGAAAAAGAAGCAAGAAGCATGCCTTTTTATTGCCAAAGTACACGGACACTTGGGAACAAAACTGTCTTTATGGAAGAAATTACCATGTGCCAGGCCAGAAGAAGAGGAGGAGGAAGAGAAAGAAGAAGAGGAGAAGGTGGTGGCAGCATGCCAGTTTTCCTAACTAGCTATGGGATAACAGACAATTAGGAGTTGAAGGGATTTGAAGGTTATGTGACTGCCTCCTGTAGTTTTTGTAAGGTGATTGGGATCCAAGCACACACTCTAGATGACACTGCAGCGCCAGATGGGTTGTGCAGCCAGGACTCCTGTTGACGTTTGACCTGGATTGACCTTGCTTCTGCCTTCTTGTCTTCTTTGTCTCTGAAGAGTTTGATACCTAAGGAGGGATTTTAGAGAGCAGAACACATCGGGCTAGAATCGGTTGGGAACTGAAGGAGGCACTGAGCTCAGGTTGTTGGTCTTGATATCATGGTGACATCAATGTCAGAAAGATACAGGGAATAGGGCCCTATGGGTGGTCCCTCCCCAGGTCTGACACGTTGTTTCTGTGGGTTGTGAGCTCCACTGAAGATGGAACCCATCCACGTGTTCCCATATGCTCGGTAAGGATGCTACCAGGGAGCTGCATCTCTAGCCCTAAACAGGTAGATGAAGTCATTCAAAAAGCCACATTGGAAGAAGCCATTAGGGGCATAAATGTGAGAGAAACATAGGAAGATAGTCAAAAGAGATAAGATTGGGAAACTTTGAAACAAATTCTTGAAGAGAATAAACAGTTTCCCTTTGCTAAATATCTATTTCTCTCAGCTATCCTGACCTGTGACATGCCAGGATTAGGGATGTAGGAGTCTTTGGAAAGTGACCAGGTCACGATGAAGCATCATGGATGGGAATTTTGCCCTCACAAGAGGACTCTGCAGAGAGCAAGCTCATCTACCACAGGGCGTAGTAGACACATGTGTAGACACTCTCTGTAAGACAGAAAGCAATTTCCACCAGTCACTGTGAGAAGTAAGTTTCTATTATTAGAAAGGCATTCTTTTGTGGTATTTTGTTATAGTGCTCTAAGATACCCATGGATAAGGGTTTATTGGTGCTATGGTACTCGAGAAAATGATGACAACCCTAGTCATTAGGAATGAATCTAGTTGACTTTCCGACAATGGAAAGACCTGGATTACGTCAATTCTGCCCAGAAGCCACAACTGCTAGAAAGAGGAAAATGAACAGCATAACAACTCAAAAAAAAAAACTTTTATAAGTAGCCTATCTTATAATTTCAGTTTGACCCAAGGTAGTTTGAGATACTTATTATGGGAGTATTTCCTGTTATTGTATATTTTTTGACAATAGGGCCAAATCTATGGTTTATGAGAGTCGAGAAAATAAGTTTCAGCCTGAGAAGATTTAACCATTAATGGAATGGGTGCAATTTATTTTCAGCCTGCATTTTCCTTGCTCTAATGATGCTCTGTCACTTACCAGAGAGGCTGGGGTCATGAACCCCAAGGGAGTTTCCTCAGTTCTCTTGTCTCTGAGATGAAGCCATTCACATGGAACCGCATCGAATGTTGGATTCCAACATTGAAACCACTTCCTCTAGTCTCATTTGCCTAGACTGGAAACACCTTGAGAGCCGGGACAGAGTATTGAACCAACCGCGATATCTAGCACATTTCTTCCTAGGTCATAAGTGAAAGGACTCAGATGGGCAGCTCAGGGAAGACACTGAGGTGAACTGTCAAGGGTTAAAAGTTTATGAGAAGAGTTAACTCCAAGGACTGACAGAAACAGTATGGCAGAGTTCTCAGGAGAAAGGGGCCCAGTAGCACAGGCAACATGGTGGGGGCTCTGCGGAGAATCAGGTCAATGAGGCAGAGTGGGAATTGCTTGTCCTACTTCTCAGAGACACCTGTGGCAGCCTGGCTGTCTCTGACTCCCCAGCAAGTGGCACAGGAGAAGAGGGAGGGAATGAGAGAGAGAGGTGGTGAAGGAAGAGAGAAGGGAGAGAAACAAATAGACTCACATCCCCCAATGATATAACTAGACCTCACTTCCTAAAAGTTCCACCCCTTACCCAAAGTGCTACAGGCTTTCCTCATGGGCCTTTGAGGGACATTTATCCAGACCATAATAATCTTTTTCCTTCTTTTTCTTTGTGAAGGAGTGGGAGAGACCACTATGGCTGACAGGCAGCATACTGAACTAGCTCAACCCTCACTGAATAACTAGGGGAGAACCACTGGAAACCACAGTTCTGACGGGCCAGAAATGGGCAGCTACTGACCATGCTTTGTTCTGCAACGAAGGGTTTAGCATAACTGTGGAAAATTCATGTGCTCTTGGAAGTGTTTTTGGATTTTTTTTCCCCCAAGAAGCTCAACCCCTAGGATGCTCTCTCAGTCAGACCACTTGTCACAAGCCAACCTGTTTCAGTGACTGTTCTAGAAGGTTAGATCTCATCGGCTTTGGGTAACTCTAGGACAGGTACCCTAAAACAAACCAGAGGGCTGCAGTTATAGTATGGAACATATTTCAAAATTTTTGTTTTGTTTGCCAAAAGACTTTGATTTTGACTATGACATCACATACATTTCAAAGCATATGATAGCCCTAAGATGAGGTGACTTTTAGAGGGTGGCCTTCTTTTTACTGTGGTCACTTCTGTTTAAACCCACACTGCTTGCTGCTGGGTTGAAATTGCAAAAATTTTCATTTGAATTAAATAACACTCCGTTGGATTATTTTAAACGAGTCCAGTCCTGCGTGATCCTGAAGAAGGTCGGAAGAAAAAGAAATGTAAATTACTTGACCCTAACAATAATTTTTTAAAAAATGTGCTTTTGATTTTCCACAAGGCTTTTTTTCTAGGCTTTTTTCTTTCTGCCCCAAAAGGTAATAATTTGACAATGGGAAGCCGAGGGAATGTATGAATGAGTCACAGTTTGCCGGGGATCAGTCCAGTCAGACGCTTCAGAACTGGAAGTGACTTGGAAACAGTTTTGACCAGTTCTCAATCAGGGATGACACTAAGGCCCCTGGGGACATTTGGTCATGTCTAGAGTTATGTTTGGCTGTTACCATCTAGAGTTTCTAGTAAGAAGAGGCCCAGGGTGCTGCTGTGCATGGCACAGGATAGCCTACACATAACAAAGAATCAATGGGCCCCTACACTAATTACTTTCACCACACCATGAACAAATACCTTACAGAAAAACTGAAGCAGGGGTAGGCGTGGTTTGTCCCAAAGGATCAGAGAGTCTTCAGCTATGACGCTGAGAAAGATGCGGGTCCAAGAGTGTGAGAAAGTCAGACCAGCATCAGGAACGACCTTCCAAGGCTCACCCATCATCACCTGCTTCTACCAGCTTCTACTTCCTAAAGACACTCCGGCCTCCCAGCACTGGAGACATGAGCCTGTGGAGGACACACCAGATTCAAAGCACATCGACTCCAAATGTCTTTTGTAGCAGGGCAAGGGTGAGAAAGACTACTGTAGACCAGTTCTTCTCTGTAAGGCCTCCAGATCTGGAGCTAGCTGCACAAGGTCACTCAGCCACCTGGTGGCAGGTGGGGGTTGGGACCCTTTGCCTTTGGCTGCCCTGTACTGTGTGTGTGTGTGGTTGTGTGTGTGAGTGTGTGTTTTGTTTTATTTTATGGTTTTTTTTAAATCACACTGTGATAAATGCAAGTTTTGATGGCAAAGAAGGGTCTGAGGAATGGAAGAGAGTACAATACAGCTTTCAGGGACTAGCTGAGGAAGAGTTAACCAAAGGGGCAGTGGACACACCTGTGAAAGAGCTACTGCTGGCTTAGCAATTTCATGTGTGTATTTCTAGGATGGCCTACCCCTCCCCATTTGCCTGGGACTCTCCTAGTGTTAAAACCGAAAGTTTCATAGTCTGGAAATAGTTTCAGTTCTAGGCAAATCAGGATAGGTTCTACATCACTGTTTCTTTCTTTCATATAAACATTTGAGTAAACATTATATATAAACTATGAACTGGTTTGGTAAGGTGGATGAAGTTCAGTGAATGGCTTTGGGGGACTCTTGATACATATCTGCTACCTGGAAGTATCTGGTTCTCTTGACATAGAAAAGTAGTTTAAGTGGATATGGTCTGAATAAACCACTTTTCTATCTGCTGAGACTGTGGGCAAGTTTCATGTGCCCAGATGAGACACCTAGAGGAGGAGGGAGGCGCTTTAGAAAGATGTTCCATCAACACCCAGGCAGCAGCTTGTGGAGAACAGGAGAGGGTAGCATTTTGCCATGATAGGAATGATGTGTTTGGCACAGAGGTGTGGCTGTAAAGCTCCTTGATCTTGCTATAGGTCAAATCTTTGTGTGCTGGGAAAGTACACTTGAGAGAATAAAGCAAGGAGGGGAGTTTATGAAAGAGAAAAACTGCAGGAAAAGCCTTCACCAGTGGCTTCTCCATTGTAGCATCCATTCAATCATTAATCCATTCACCCCGCAGTACTAAGAACAGTGAGGGTTTAGCCTGTGAAGTTGAGTTGGGGTTCTTATTCTTCATTGGTTTGAGGATTGAAGGTCACAAGAAAGACGCTGAAGAGATATGGTCCACTGTTGCTTTCATAATGGAAAATACACTTCTTCTCTAGGAAGTTGAAAAGAACAGTATTTGGATACATTTCTTGTTTCAGTCATAATTAAGGAAATTTAAAGTCCCAATATCAATTGGAAATTATAGAGGCACCTAGGGTTTCCAGTGTATGGAAATATTTAAGAGGCTAATTTAATTTAGTACAATTTCCAATCTTTTATTTATCATTATGATACTAATATATTAATATAATATGCATTAGTATAATATATTATCTTTAATATAATATACTATTGTTATTACTATTTTATTATTATTTTATAACCGGTAACATCTCGACATTGAGAAACATCAAGTAAGAAATGTTTCTGATGTGTCTGGAGCTGAGATTGGGTAGCAGTTTCTGACCAGAAGATTTCT
Organism: Mus musculus; assembly: GCF_000001635.26. Lineage (NCBI taxonomy): Eukaryota > Metazoa > Chordata > Mammalia > Rodentia > Muridae > Mus > Mus musculus. Next base: position 44,361,365 of record NC_000083.6, on the reverse strand, counting down.
TGGTCTGTTTCATGTTACTTGGTATTTTTAGTTAAATCCCTAGGAAGTACCTGGTTTTGCAGAGGAGGCCAGGCATACAGAATCTGTACATACAGTGAGAGAGCCTGTTGTACTGCCAGGCTTATTTTCAACATTCTTACTGCCTTTAGGAGATGGCCATCCCAGACTCCTCTGTCTGCAGCTCAGAACTGCTCTTGTTTGGGTAACTGACAGTGTCCCTACAGAGCTAGATCAAAAACGGATATGACATCCCGGCCTCCTGCCCACCCCATTTAACGCCTCGGTAATGTATGTAGAGCGGATTCCTTCATTTTGCTGTGATCAGCCGTCCTTGCTGAGAGCACAGATGAATTCTGTTCCGGACGCAGACGAATGTAGCCATTCTGCTAGTAAAAGCTGAAGAAAGTATGGTGGGCGCCAGACTGTAGCTATTCAGGCAAGAGAGAAAGGGAACCAGGAAACAGACGCAGAAGGAAAATGAGGAAGGAAGGTGTGGATGTGGTAGTATAGGAACCAGAAGTATGAGGGCAAGACTGTTCCCTCCTCTTTACACTGACGGTTTCCGCTAGTGCTCAGGAGCAAGGGAGCCATGTTGCTTGTAGATGGAGCCCTCCGCGGGGTTTGATCTTTAGCCTATCTAACAGGAGAGAGAGCTGGAAAACCACGGTAGCAGCTGCAGAAAGTAACTATGCTGCTTCCCATCTCCAGAGACTTTAAATTAATAACTCTTGGGTAGGAGCAGAAACTTAGTAATGGATTCTAACTTTTATTTATTTAAAAATCATTAGTTGTGCCCGAGTCTGCGTGTGCATGTGCGTGTGCATGTAGTTATGCTCAGGTGATTGCAATACCCATGGAGACCAGAAGACAGCGGCATAACCCCTGGAGCTGGAATTCCAGGAAGTTAGGAGCAGCAGGGACCATAACTCAAATTCCCTTAACCTCTTAATCCTGTCTCCAGCCCCTAGCCCCCCCCCCCCCGCCCCAGCTTTATAACTGGGAATGTTGAGTCATATAAACATTAGGTAACTGTCCCAGGAGCTAGACAGGGAGATGGTCCTAGTACCCCAGTCTCTGCCCCCTTCACAATAATTTCCCAGTATGCAATTAGAACCCAATTGTATGTTTAAGTCCAGGCTAGCTATGAATCCTAGAGAAAGGTTCAAATCTTCCCCTAATGGACTTTTCCAAAAAAAAAAAAAGCATCACCCATGGTACCTGGCATAGAATAGCACTTAATAAACATTTGCTAAATGAAGGAGGGTGGCACGTGTTTAATTTTCTCCCTCTGCTCCCTCCAGAAGGACTGAAATAACATGTCCCAAGGTGCTAACGTGTGGTGAAATGGCTTTCCCAGACAACTCCTTGCTTCGAAGTTGTTGGTTTTTTTTTTTTTTTTTAGGCTAAACCCTATGTGCCCATGATTGAGTAGATCAGGGGGATTTCCATTAGAGTGATGAAGTAGCAGCTAGCTTTTCAGCTTCAAATTCTTTCCCTTGTTAAAGAGACTGAAATGCCATCATGAGCAGGATTGGCTATTTAAATGCTGCTGCCGAATGGTTTTTTCAGTAGAAATGATTGAAGGGAATCATCTTTTTATTTTATTTTATTTTGAGGAATTTGTTCCATTCAGTCTTGTGTTTCATTATAAATACTGTTTTGTTTTTTTTTTCCTTTTCTCTTAGCAAAATTATTCTTTATGCCGTAAATGTGTGGTAAATGCCTGCCTCCCGACTGTTTCCACACAGGCTGCGGGCTTGGCCAGCTTTTCTGAACAGAGAATCCTCGCTCATGGTGGCTGGTCAGAAGCTGAGCACTCCTGAAGTTGTGCAGAGAGAAAGGTCTTGAAAGTATCCGTGGTGGTTTCGACTGAAGTTAGCCCAGGGCCTCTGGGTTCTTTCAGTTCTATGGGGGGGGGGGGTGGAGGTTGGCACACAAGGCCCACTTTGTGCTGCTCTGGGGTGGGGGTGGGGTCGGCTCATTTCCTTGAGTCATCTCCTCACATGGAGGAAGTGCTCCGCACCATGTATTCTCAATGGGTAGCAATGTCCCTAAGTGAAGAAAATTGATTTTTGGTGCAATGAATGTGAAGAAAACCTTAGGTTGTACACTGGCTCATCGCCGTGGTGTACAGTCATTGTGTCATTAGAATTTCCTGAGTCTTTAGAAAGGCTCATTAGGGACCCTGTAGTGGAAACCGAGGCAGAGAAACACTGCTCGGAGCAGAGTTATTGATGGACTGAATGCTGTGAATAGTGAGTGATTAGAGGCAGCAGAACAGCTTTGGATGAGTCCTGAGAGACGAGAGACAGACTGCTTGCTGTGTTTTACAGCTAACGAGAGTTCTCTGCCCTGACATTTATTCAACGACTGACTTTCCTTTCACATCCGTTACTGACCCAAATGAGCACTTTCCTGTGAGATTAAGCATTAAACGACAGACATTGAAAATTGTCAGGCCTTTGGCTGCCCAAGTGTGGAGTGGGAGGACTGAGTGAAAGGAGCAACCTGAAGATGATGAAGCTAGGGAGCACCACAGCAAAGTGAAACAAAGCCCCAGGTCGGAGCACTCCACCAGCCCCTTCTTCAGAAGCAGTCATCAGGATGTGAGTTAGTTCCAGCTGTTGTGCTCCCAATTTCTAGATTTGGGTAAGATATGAATCTCAATTTTTTTTCCATTTCAAAACAAGATAATAATAGGTGTTGAAGCCACTTCATCTGTAGGGTTCTTGTTGATGCAAAACTAGGAATGGTATTATTGATGTTTGTGGAGGTTATTATGATCTCAATGACTGAGATATTATTAAAGAGATTCCCTGTGAAGGATGTTACGTTTAATGTTGATTGTAAACTTAGCACTATCTAGAATCACCGAGAAGTCAAGTCTCTAGGCATGACTGTGAGGGAGATTCTTGACTCGGTTAACTGAGCCCAGACGTGTCATCTTAAATGTGGGTTGCACTATTCCCTAGGCTGGGTCCCAGACCAACTAAAGAAGAGAAACTGAGCTGACCACAGTATTCAGCAACAGCCTCTGCTCTCTGGCTGGGGCTACAATGTGAGCAGCTTCCTGGTGCTTTCATAGTGCCTTGACTGCCTTGCTGCCTTCATAGTGATGGACTACACCCTCAAATCGGGAGCCGCAATGCACCCTTGCTATAAATACATTATACTTACTATATTTTAACGATGTGTATCCCCTTTGCCTTTGGTTCCCTCTGTCCCACATGCCCTGTGCAGGATTTATTTTTCATCTCTCAAGACTCAAGCCAAGTCTTGCTTTTCCCATGATCCTTGCCCTGCTTCTCTGGCCCACTCGGTTCTCTGACTCTGAACTTCCGTTATGTTCCATGGAATTCAATAATTTCTGTGCGGTTCTTTTCTTCCATTGCAGATATACATAGTGAAAATGTATTAGATGAATCTTAGTGTGAGCTGAAGATACATACAAAAGAGCATCTCTGAATAATTAGGAAAGATGGTGTCTCTTAAAATGAGAACAAAGACATTTCTAGAGTTCTTTAACCTTATTAGTTGTGGAAGTTTGGGGAAAAAAAAGTACCTGTTGCCTTTAAGCCTGAATTTATTCATGGACAAAACAGAGACAATGAAGTTACCAGAGAAATTGAGGTTCTCTCTCTGGGTTCCTACTCTTGTTAATAAAAGATTCTAGGAACAAGTTTGGAAGAAAGCACAAGGACAATATTATTAGCATTTGGGAGAAAAACAGAGCAGGCAGCTTCCCCTAAGAGGGGAGAAGGAAAGCCACACCTTTTATATCACCAGAGGGGGCAGGCAGCTTTAGCAATGGAGGCTAGCAAGGAGCCATGCGGTAGACATGACAGGTGCATGCGGAGCACTGTTTCAGACAAAGAAGGGGAGACATCCCAAGAGTTTGGGAAAACAAGCCCAGGCTTTCTGTAGTGTCTGAAAGAAAAAAGTGATAGAAAGAAAGACAGAAAATGAAAAATTGTGGTTTTACAAGTCAAGACTATGAAAACTGAGCCAGATCGAAAAGTGTTGCATGATGGATGCTTTGTCAGCAGCTACAGGGAAGAGAGGCTCTGGGAAGAAGTACTGTGTCTCATTCGGGGGATAATTATTCCTCCCATTCTTTAGCTAAATCAGGTAAATCAGCTTTCCCTGGAGGTGGGCTCCTGGCCCATGGATTGACAGGCCCAGCTGAGCTGATTCTAAAGGGAGGAAAGAATAATGTGTGATATCCTAATCTTTGAAGAAGGTCAAAGTGTCTCCACCTGAGGCTAGAGGTAGACTTTATTCTCTGAAACAGGAGGCATAAGTGTCAAAGCTGATGTTTAGCTCTCTAAGGTTACCTGGGAGGTGGGGCCAACAGCTAGCCATGGATGGGTTCATCCTCAGAAGTCTCTAGCTACAGTAACATCCCCCCTGAGGTGAGATCCCAGGCTCATTCAAGAAGTGGATTGGAATGCAGAAACAGATATAAGCCATTTCCATCATGAAAACCCAGGGAATGGGGGCAAGGCTGTTCACAAGAAGAGATTAGTGTCAGGACAGGACAGGGTTTCTGCCACACTCTCACCTACAGCCTCCTCCACAAGGGGACCTCTTTTGTGATATGAAAAACAACAAGAAACAGACCAGGAATGAAAATTGTTCTTAGCATCTCTGGCTGAGACAGAACCAAAGATGTTTCCAGCTTCTACTGGAGAGCATGAGCAAAGGATCCGTGCCCAGTTCATTTCTGTCTCCTGTTCTTGTCCACGATAAACACTTTTTCTGGGATATTGGCAACTGACTAACTCAGTGCCTGGTATGTTCTCAACAAACAGTAACTGTCATTGTCATCGCATCGTTGTCCTGATTATTTTCCTGAATACCCACAGTATTTAGCACAATGGCAAGCATGCCGTTGTGTGTATTCTCTGTAAAATCAAGGACAATGATGTAGTAGTGGGTCCGGCAGTGTCTTTCATTGTTCTGGATGTTTCTGTATGATTAACTCAGGGTTTAGGGATAGGAGAATAAGTCAAAAGAGAGACAGGGAGACCCAGCACAGATACCACATCCAGGCATGTAGCAGGAGCCAACTCATAGTGAAAACTTCCCACTGAATCCCCTAAGCTAGCCTAAGGTGTCATAGTGTACCAGAGTCAGCCCACTTGAGGCCTGGGATAAACCCATACTCCAAATTAAATCTTGCCATTCATTTTTTAATTTATAATTTAGAAAGTCTAGATTGGCAACATTGGCTCCATACATGAGACCAACTGACAGGAAGAAAAAAAATCTGTTCTTGATTTACTGTGTCCCCTTTCTATGACTGACTGAGGGGATCTGACCATCACCAGGGAGCTGGTGGAGTTGGGAGCTGAGGAATTTTGTATTTTAGTGCAGGTCTCCCAGGTTGTATCTCCTCTTTGGGCATCCATTTTGTTCTGGCAGGTGCCCTCACCTAGTTCCACCTTCCCTGGGGAAGTACTTCCCTGGCAGAGGGTAGACTGAGTGCCAGGAGCAAGTGAACATGTATTCTCTTCAGCCTAGGTTCCTGCACAGCTCCTGTCTACCTCCAGACTTCCACACATGTGCATCTCCCTCCATGAGATCACCTCTTACTTCTGCAATGCTACCTGAACGAATTGTCTATAAGGAATCATATTCCTACAAACTAGGCAAGGTGGCACAGAGAAGGGAAAGTTGCTCAGTTCTTCTTTTTACAATTACATTTATTCATTTATCTGTGATGGGGATGGTGGGGTGCTCAGGCCGCCATGTTCAGGTTAAAGCTAAAGGACAGCTTAGGGAAGTCAGTTCTCTTTCTACCTGGTGATGCAGCGGTTGTGCCATGAGGCTTGGTGCAAGCAACCTTTCTGCTCAGTCATCAAACCATCCTCAGCCACCACACTCTTAATGCCCTTCATGTTTTCCCCACCCCTGCTTTTATTGAAAATTGATTTTTCCCCCCTCACATCTTATATTGTTCTACTTTTCCTAGTTCTTCCCCATTTCCCCTCCCATCTAGATCGACACTGTCTCTCATGAGAAGACAAACAGGCTTCTAGGAGATAATAATAAAATAAAATAAGATAAAAGCAACAACTAAAACGTTAAATTTGACAAAACAAAACAAACAATAAAAAGAGCCCAAGAGAAGGCACACAAATCAGAGACCCACTCATTTGCACGCTCATGGATCCAATAAAAACTGGAAACTATAATACATACACAGAGGACCTGGCACAGACTCTTGCAGGCTCTGTTCATGCCACCTCAATCTCTGTGAGTTCATATGAGCTTCAATCAAGTTGATTTGCTCTCTCCATCCCCTTTGGCTCTTATGCTTTTCTGCCTCCTCTTTCTCAGGATCCCCTGAGCCCTGACAGGAGGGATTTGATGGAGACTTCCTGTTTATGGTTGAGTGTTCCAAGGTCTCTCACTCTCTGCATATAGTCTGGCTGTTGGTCTGTGTATTTGTTGGTTGCTCAGTTCTTAATGCCATTGTATAAGACCTTGCTCTGTGTGGACTAAAGCTAAGCTTCCCTGAGGACACAGATAAGGACTGATAAAGAAAAAGCAAATAATACCTAAGAGAAAGACGTTCCTTTGACACCCAGTGGGCATTAACTCATGGTTTATCATGAGCATCTCGGATACTGAAAGTGGGTAGTGAATAAATAGTTTTGGAATGCCCTTCATAGCATGGCTGCTGAGCAGCTCAGCTGGGCAGACACTGCTTCTGTGCACTAGGAGCTGGCAAAAGACTGTGCTCTTAGGCCTTCTGGGATCACTGGGGACTTACAGAGCATTCACTGGAATGAGCACAGAAGCACCTGAGAGAACTAACTGCTTATGAGGTGAGATCCCGAGTTCAAATTCTCATTTTGCTGTTAACTCTTCCTTAAATTTCATACAAGTCCATCTAGATCTTTCCCCAGATGGAAAGAATGTGTAATGGTTGGCTTTAACTGTCAACTCAATACAACCTAGAGTCACCTGGAAAGAGTCTCAAGGCAGGCTTACCTTCACTGGGTTGGCCTGTATATGGGCATGTGTATGGGGAATTGTCTTAATTAAGTTAACTGAAGGACCAGCCCACTGTGGGCAGCACCATTCCCTATGCAGGAGGTTCTGAACTGTAGTAGAGAAATTGATCCAAGCACAAGGAAGATGTCAAGCAAGCATGAAAGCAAGCTTGTCTGCACTCATTTCTCTCTGTCTTGACTACCCCAGTGGTGAACTGTAACCTGGAATTGAAAACTAAAATAAACCCTTTCTCCCCTAAGTTGGCTTAAAACTAATTTATTTATTTATGTATGTATTTATTTATTTATACGTGTCACTGTGAAAAACAGAGGACAACTTTCTCTTCTTTCCACCATGTAAGTCCTGGGGATTGAATTTTGGTGGCCTCCTTTGGCAGCAAGCAGCTTTACCACTGAGCCATCTCTCTAGCTTCTCAAAGGGCTTTTTGTCAGGATATTTTTATTTTAATATTAATATTTTAATCACAGCAACAAAAATGAAACTTGAATATAGAAGGACACAAAAATCTCTTCAACATTTTCCCAATATCATATTCTTATCAGTAGGTAACTAGACTTATTTATATGGGTAATATGAGAATTCTTCACCATCCCAAACGCAGGAGTCCAGCAGGACTGGCTGTTCATGCAGAATGCTATGAGGCAAGAAAGAGAACTGGTGCAGCAGTCACAAGCATGAGGTTGTAAGGAATCCGGCCATTTTCCCAGAGTGTACTCACTCAGCCCTTCAATTCTCTAAAAGGCTTCCTGTACTCAAATGAAAAGCACAAGTTAGAAATTTAACAGGAAAAGAGCTGACATAAATACACAAATAGAAAAATGAATGGTTAGTGTGAGATATTTTCATCTTCTTATATTTCAAATATGCAAGGAAGAAGACTGGCACAAGACTTGGAGATGTTTAGGGCCTTATTACACCACAGAACCAAGACAGACACACATCAGTCTCCACACTGGTGCATTCAAACCACAGGAACGGGTTAATCATGTGGGGCAAGGTCTGTGCAAGAAGGAAGGGAGTGTGCACTTTGTTCACTTTGTTTCTGGAAGCTTTCCACTCATTGACATGAAAACTTTCTCAAGTTTTTGATACCTGGCTGAGCAGGCTTTTTCAGGCCCAGAAGCCACCTTAGAGTTTTGCTTCTTCGTTCCTATATGAAGAAGCGACTCAAACTCTTAATTGCTGAAAGCCACAGCCGTTGTGTTGCATCCCATGATGCTGTGGGTTTAACTGAGCACAGCTGGAAGGTTCTTCTGCCCCAGAAAGACGTTGGCCGAGGCGTAGTCATGGGGGCTCAGCTGGACTGGAACATTTGAAGACAGTTCCCTCACATGCCTGGCAGTAGATAGTGGCAGTGGTCTCAAAGCCCATGTGGGCTGCCACTGGGAGTTTCTGCATGTGGCCTTTCCATGTGACTTGGAATTTTTCACCACATGACTGCTACATGCTGAGAGAGTAAATGTCTCCGAAGTGAGAGTTCCCAGAGAGAGGGAGGGGAAGCCAACAGAGAGCTTCAAGAGGTTAAGCCAAGACCTATATAGCATCTACCCATGGTGTCTCCATTAATCTGCAGGTTCAGGGCCAACCAAGCCTCCTGGGAATGGAAACAAAACTTGACTTCTCCTGAAGAAGAGATAGTGAAGTGGAGATTGTATTTAACTCACCACCCCTCATCTCTATGACTACCTGTTTTTTGAAGCATATGGAAGGCTGCATTTTTAAGAAACATCATCATCTACTTCCCCATCATCTTCCATGCATTTTTTTTTCTTTTTCAAAACACCTTGGGGCATATAGCTTCATTAAACTTTCCTTTCTCAACACATTTCCTGGAAAGAGTCTTGTCAGACCCCCAGAGATCCTATGGACTCCCGTCTCACTGTGGGGTAAAGACAAAAGCCAACAGCCATATCCTGCCTGGTTCGGCTTCCCTCAGTTACTGTGTTCCCCCTGGGATCTCTGCCCAGTGCTCAATCATTCCTATGTTTTAAATATGCGGTGTTCGCCCTCACCTCAGAACCTGTGCATCAGCTGTCCGCACAATATCGGATGCTCTTTCTCCAAATTCGCGCACGCGAGACACCCCCCACCTCACCCTCCCCACCTCCCACCCCATCGCCCACCCCCTGTCCTCCTGTGGGCGTGCCTCAGTGGCGGCCTTTGGAGAACTTTCCCTGCTCACTCCCTTCCTCACTCATTTGCTTTACTTTGTCACCAAGACCCTTAGAAATCCTGTATTGTGGGCTCATTTACGATTGATTCACTCCCCCCAGTGGAGGTCTAGAGAGAGAAAGATGTTTTGCTGCTCTGTCTACCACTGCGCCTCCAGATTTTGCAAAGGTGTCTGGTCTGGTGGCCCAGAAATAAAATGTTAACGAAAACAAAGCCAGCGATACCATTCATTAGTCGAGCGAGTGCTGTGTTCTCAGCTTCACAGATGAATGAACAGAGGCCCCGGAGGTTCTGTGGCTTGTCTGGGGTCACTCAGCTGGTACTAGAGAGGCTCCTTTAGAACCCAGACACCAGTGCCAGCAGCTGTGGGTCTTTGGGGTGCATTGACCCGTTTCAATGCAGGCACTCAGTCGGCCCTGATGTGGGCTTTAGGCAGGCTCTGTGCTCAGCTGCGCAGGCCTCCCCTGCAGAGAAGAGGGTCCCAGTAGCTGTCATTTTCTGGACAGAGAAATACGATTCTTGCTGCTCGATGCAGAACAACAGTAATTATGAGAGTCTGGGGGGAAGTGAGAACTAAGAGCAGGAGGGACAGTTAACAACTGCATTGACATACAAATTATTATTTTTGGTAACACACAGCATTTCCTCTGATGAGTCACTGAACACATCCGTCACAAACAGACATACTTCTCAAAATAAAATAAAATAAAATAAAACCCAACAACCCAGCCTGAACTCTAATGATGCTTCCCAGAAGCAGGCAGAGTTGAGAAAGACACTGACAGCAGGTGAGGATAGACCCACTCTTAGGAGATAAGAGGAACGAATCCTCTTCTTGTTCCTTTTCAGGCACTTCCCCCAAATTACAGAGAAGACACTGGAAAGTCTAAGAAATGCAATATATACACCTGAGAGGCTGGATGGTGTTTGAGTTGTTCCGAGTCTGCTTTGCAGGACAGATCTGGAAAGATGTGGGGCTGGGAGGAGGAGTCTGCCTTTTCATCTTTTCCAACTTCATTCCCATTGCAGGAACTATCTGCCTGTCTGACAGCCCCTGAACTACAGAGTTGGGCATTCCCACTAGTGGGGAACTTGTGCCTTACTGTACAGTGTGTTTTTCTGAGTATTTTGCTTGTGTGATGGCGGGGTGCCCTAAACTCCACCTGTCAGTTCTGGTCTCTTCTCGAGAGAGACACGCTGTGCCAACTCTGTCAGTATCACAAGAACCTGTAACCAAACAAATTGGCATAGCTTTCTGGCTCTTAAAGTCAGGGTGTCCTGATGTTTGGCAGTAGGAGTCCTCTTACGCTCTCTCTCTCTCTCTCTTTCTCTCTCTGTGTGTGTGTGTGTGTGTGCTCGCGAGCGTGTTCTAGCTTTGTACTACAGGGTCTTCTTTTAGAGTCACGTGACCTAGTCTAATGTGCAGGCTCTCTCACCCAGACACCAGGTGAAGGCACTCTGGTCAGCTTGAGACTGGTGAGCATGGCTCTGGTAGGCTTTGCCTGTAGCCTCCCCTCCGCAGCCTGAAACCTGTTTGCTCAGGTTTCTCTGTTTGCATTGGGGTGGAGCTTGCCGCTTAATCGTTCTGCCACGCCCACTGCTGGAGCCTGCCACTTTGCTGTTCTGGAGCCATACACGTGGTCACCCTGCAACTGGACTCCAGGATTATTTGGTGGGAATTAACCCTTTCCCCCTGCTTCATAACTCGGTGCACGAATTAGTAAAATTGAGCTTTGATCAGAATCCTGTTTGACTTGGCTCCGTTCTTTCTTCCGTCTGTCTAGTTCCTTTCTTTCAGCTCGAGCTGCCATCTCAGTTCCTCGCGAGCAGCTGGTCTGCCCGCAGCACTTGCCCTTCTCTCACATTCTCGCTTCCTTGCTAAAATCCACTAGATGACATTTCTAAAGCCACCTATGAAGGTCGCTTTCTTTATTTGGCCACTTCCTCCTCCTAAGGTTGACTACCAAGGTCCAGCTATCAAAGTATTGAAGTCCAGCAATCAAAAGCCCCCTTTGGCTCACCTAATTAACATGCCCAATTAAAACTGAACACCTCATCTGAACACAGGGCTTCCCTTTTACCTTTATAGACCTTATTTTCCTATGGCTCCTCTCTATCCAGAGGCAGTCCTTTGTCCTCCCTCTACATGGTTCCCTTCCCCTTCTCTCTCATCCTCTGTCTCCTGACTTTGTCTCTTATCCTCTGCCCTCTGACCCTCTGGGCTAAATAAATCTCCTGACGGGTTTGTTTCAAGGGCTTCATACATTACTGCCCACTAAGTGTCAGCACAGGGTCTACCTAGCGAGTAGCTTGTGACTGGTTTATGGGACATTCTTTATTAACCATTGGTGTCTGTGTGGAGGCATTCATCATCCTGCTGCTTGCTGGCAGGAGCAGCAAGAGAATCTTAGGAAGATATCGAACCATCGCCGATACCTTCCATCCACTCCCCTCAACTTTCCACCCCTCTTTCCCTTAGAGGTCTTGTCCCAGGGGAACTGTTCCCCAAATCACCTGTGTGAGATAATTGTGGCTTAGAGTACTTCACTTTCCAAAGGGACCAGAGACATCCCAAACTCTTCAAATTCCAAAGTTGTGACTAAGGTTCAAGGGTGACATCTCAGGTGGAGCTGTGGGTCAAAGATCAACATTCTGGAAGCAGCCTTTACACTTCGTGCTAGACTCACCACCAGGGCTATGGGTTGGGTGTGTCAATGGACAGATATCTTCTTGCAGATGGTGTGTGTGTGTGTGTGTGTGTGTGTGTGTGTAGTGTCCACACAGGTGTGGAAGCCAGAGGTTGATGTCAAGTGTCCTCTTCAGTGGCTCTCTGCAGTACATTTTGTGACAGGGTCTCTCACTGAATCTGGAGCTCAATAATTCGGCTAGCCTGGCTGGCTAGGGAGCCTCTGGTCTCTAGTTGTTTGGTACTGGGACTAAGGAACTTGTCACAGTACCTGTTTTTTTGGTTTTGTTTAAATTGGTTCTTTGTGAACTTCCCATCATGTACCCAACCCCATTCTTCTCCCTGTTCCTCCTTACCTGCCCTCCACCTTTTCAACCTCCTTCCAAAAGGAAAAAGACAAAAACAAATAGCAAAACCTTTGTCATGGGAGCTGTAGTGCATCCCAGTGTGTCCCACGGTATACCCTCGTGTCCATGCTTCTTGTCAATATTCACTGCATTGAGTCATTGGTCTGGTTCAAAGCCTCTGGCTTCTGTTACATCATCAATACTGGCTCCTCACTGGGACTCCTCTCAAATATCCTGTTGTCGCCCTGTATCATGGAGACCCTGCAGCTTTGGATCTGTAGGACAGGCCCCTCCTTGTGGTCTAGCACTTCACAAATGGGCTAAAGCCCTGGTTCTGGACCTGGGGGTGTAGCTAAGCTGGTTGGCCCACCAGCTCTTCTGTACACACGCCACCAGGGCAAGCTCTCCAGCGCTATCCCAGCTGGCTTACCCAATGCTGCAGCTAGCAGGGGGCAGAACCAGCTTTCCTGCTATTTTGACTTTGAGGCTAGCTCACCAGCATCCCCACTACCAGGGTCAGCTCTACTGTGCTCCTCAGGTGATGGGCAGGATCTGCTCTCCCAAGTGCTAGAGCTGGTGAGGGTCAGGGCCAGCTCTCCTGCTCTCATGACACTGAGGTCGGCTCTCTAGCCTGCTACAGGTGGCAAAGGGGATGTTGGGGTCGGGGTGGGGAAACATCTCTTCCTTATCCACACTGCTGCACAGCAGACAAGTAGCTGGTCCAGCTCTGCCATGCTCAAGTTCTCTGAGCTTGCTCACCTGCAACACTAACAACTCTTCACAGTCCTCAGATATCAATATGGCCCCAGGAGGCAGTCCAGACTAGGGTCGTCCACTTTGATGGTAACAGACCCTGTTGCTGCTGCTGGGGCACAGACCCAAATGTGGCCTCCCCATGGCCTTAGGTGGTAATCCTGGCCACTCACACCAGGCTGTTTCTCACTCCCCTGGAGTTTCTACTTCCACGACCTTTTGACCTTTTGCTTATCTTTCTCTTTCATCTTTTCACAACTTGCTTGCCCATCTCAGTGGGGCACCTGAGGCCTCAGGATGCCTGGAGTCATTTCAGGAGGGCAATGTCCTGGCTGTGCCATGTGGCACTGGGCAGGGGTTATCTTGGGTGTGGGCTGCCTGCCAACATCATGTGGCACAGGGAAGGAGTGATCTTCACCAACTCTTAGGCAGTACTTGTGGGTTTGCCTCTGTAAAGAAAGGGCACTAGGATTGAGAACATCTGCCCTTAGTGGTGGTCCACACCCTGACTCTTGAGTTAGCACCACATTGCAAATATGTAAGTAGTATTTGAATGAATTGAGAAGAAGGTATAGTTCCACCTAGACTGATAAGCTTGACAGGTGCACCTGCCACAAAGCGCAGGAGGGGAGTGGAGAGCAAGGGACTGATACATTTAATGTCTTGAAAGAGTCTACTGTTGTATCCTGAGGCCTGTTTTGCAGATAAAAGAATCAAGACAATTTGAGACCACTTGCTTCCAGGAATGTTAGATTAGGAGAGAAACAGCAGGAAGCTGGAGAGCTAGCTCTATGTTTTGTGCCCTCTGTACATTAAAAACTATGCATGTGGTGTCTGCCTAAGATGTTGCACTAGAACATTTTCAGCGTGATATGCAGAATGTACCCAGCACAGTGTGGGATCCATTAGAGCAACAGTTCTTAACCTGTGGGTTGCTAACTTTTTGGGGCTTGAACGACCCTTTCAAGGAGGGTTGCATATCAGATATCCTGCACCTCAGATATTTACATTATGATTTATAACAATAGCAAAATTTCAGTTGTGAAGTAGCCATAAAAATAAGTTAATGGTTTGGGGTCACCACAACATGAAGAACCATCATAAATGGTTGCGGCATTCTGACCATTAAGAACCCTTAGAGGCCAGGTGATAGGACCAACTCAGAAGGAAGAAGGCAGCTCAGGCAGGGCACCCTGTCTGCTCTGCTCATTTGAAACAGTTTTTGTTGTTGGTTTTACTACTTCTTCCTTCGGTCCCCTTTTCTTTCCACTCCAATATTCAAAAGAACTATTGTCACTTAATCATACTTTAAAAAATGCATTCTGCTAGCCAAAGGAATATGCTACCTTCTGGGGTAGCCACCTGTGGCTTTCTACCAAGATCTCAGAGCCCCAGCTTTAAAGCCTTGTGATAGTTTCCTGGATGCTTTTCAGCCTTCTCAGCTATTCTTCATAGATAAGATGTCCCCAGTGATGGAGCAAATGGGGCTCCTGATCCGGGTGCATTACCCTCCCTCTGTGGCTAAGGGCAGTGAATCATCCTTCTGTATTCTTTATGGCTAGATGTAGGTACCTAGGATGGTGAATACTGATATCAACCTAGTGGGCTCTAGAATCACCTCAGAGACAATCCTCCGAGTGTGTCTGTGGGGGAGTTTCTAAACTAGGCTAACTGACACCAGAAGGCCCATTCTAAATATGAGTGGCACCATTCTGTGGTTGGGGTTCTGGACTTCATAAAAAGGAAAAAGGAAGCTGGGTACCAGCCTTCATCTCTGTGGATATCACGTAACCAGCTGCCTCGCACTTCCAGCCACCGTGACTTTCACTGCCAGGATGGACTGTCCATCAAACCATGAGCCACAGTAAGCCTTGCCTTCCTTAAGTTGTTTTTGTCTGAGCAAGGAGAGAATTAAGTATAGCTGGAAAGTTACAGCATCCTGTACCAAGCAGAGGGCGGTTTAAAGCAATCTCTTCTGGTTTGGGGTAATTGAAACGTATTCTGTCTTCTAGAAACAGCCTTCAGACAATTTAGCAAATTCTTCTTCCCCGACTGAAAGGACAGTCTCAGTTCAAAGTACCCCTGACCTCCAGAAAAACTAGCAAATCTCCACCGTAAAAAACACCCAGGTGACTCTGTCTCATGCCAATCAGCATCTTGTCCCCAAGGCTGGTATCATGAGAGACACTTGTGACATAGAGACCATCTCTTGCTTTTACCCCAGAGGGATTAGATGCACATCGGCAGCCTTTGTGCCCTGTTATACCAAGATTTCTATCGTCTCATTTCCATCCAGCACATACTGGAGTTAATATTGGCAGTTGGTCCTCGGGTGGGCACAAGGAGGTAACCCTTGGAGACCCTGTTCTCAACTTTGCTCATGTCAGAATCAGCCAGACTGCTGATTCTCAGGCCAGTGGATTCTCTCTCGCTGTGTTTCTTTTGTTGGTTTTTTTTTTTTACACCTTTTAAATTTCTAAAACATTAAAGTAGGACCATACTATTTTCTCATGTTCTTTGCTTCCTTCAACACCTGCCCATGTATCCTGCTCCTTGCTCCCTCTAAAATTCATGGTCCCCTTTTCTTTGTTATTTTTACATATATGTATAACGTACACACACAACCTGCTGGAGGTGTTTACAGTTACTTGTATGTATATTGTCTCAGGACTGATCACTTGGTGCTGGATAATAACTAACAAGGGGCTTATCCCTGGGGAAAGACTACTTCCCCCTCTTTCAACATTTCTTGGTTGCCTGTAGTTCTTTGTTTAGGGGTGGACCTCATGAGACTTCCCCCTTCCACACTAGTACATTGTTGATGTTGTAGCTGTTCAGGGCTTGTATAGGCAGCCATATTGTTGAGCCATCACGGTTGAAGTTCCCCTGTCATTTTTAGAATACATTTTTAGACTTCCTGATCCCCTGGTTCTTACACTCTTTCTGCCTCCTCTTCTGTGATAGTTATGTTGTAGAAGTGTCTGTTAGGGCTGAGAACCCCATGATCCATTGCTCCCTGACTTTTAACCAGTTGTGGCTTCTGACATGATCTCCATCAGCTACAAAGAGACGCTTCTTTGACCAGAGCGTGAGCGACAGTTATCTGTGTGCTTAAGGCTAAGGATTTAGAACCAGTTAGGAATCCTATTCCTTTAGCAGGTTCTCTCCTAAAGCCCATGTTTCTTGTGGGGGGTTGGGTTGATGTCAGTGGTTCTCAGCCTTCCTAATGCTGCAACCTTTTTCACATGGTTCCTCGTGCTGTGGTGATCCCCAACCATAAAATTATTTTTGTTGCTATTTTGTAACCGTGATTTTGATACTGTTATGAATCCTAATGTAAATATCTGATATTTAGGACATGCAACCCCAGTGAAAAGGTCATTTAATCCCTTAAAGGAGTCATAATCCACAGGTTGAAACCCCACTGGTCTAAGAGATTCTAAACCAGTGTGTGCCAGGGAATCCAAGCTGTGGGGTTTGTTAGCCATGATTTACTTTGGAAGGGAAAATAGAATAAAAAATATGACATAGTCAGTTTGGAACACATGGCCTGGTTAAATAGTACCCTTAAAAGAGAGCTTCTTATAGCACTACATGGGGACCAAGCACAGGAAGACAGCCTGGAGGCTTCCAAGTACCCAGGAACTCCACTGCCTCCCACTCTGCTGCTAAACTTATGGGTTGGATAGTGGAGACAGAATTTGAGGAACTGAAATAGTCCAGCCTTGCTTCTCTCTCCAAGTATTTTGGATTCAGCGCAGTGTCTGATGTTATGGGAATAATGACATAATTAACCGGACCTCTTCAATAACCTTAAGGTGAGAAGCTAATCCCATCAAACTCCAAATAAGGAAACATTGCAGACGCTTAAGGTCTGACACGCACATGGCTGCCACAGTGCCACAATGCCACAGGAGTGACTTCTGGAGTGACACATTTGACAGCAGACTGGCTCATACTTAAAGCATGTCCCATTGTTCGCCATTAGAGCCTTGGAGAAGATCCACGTTACATGTCAATAACAGACAGTCCTTGTGAGGGTATGATGCACTATGGAACTTGACAAGCACAGAGCCCTGTATCTGCTCCCAGATGTTGCCCTTGGTGGAGACAAGAGAACTGACTCTTTTATGAGACTGCCTAGCTAGGATGGGAAGATTCCAAGGGGTTCATGCGTGAGGGTAGTCTGGGGCCCCGTTCTTCCAGTAAAGCACTAATCCCATCACCCCATGTTCTTCTAATAAGGATAATTTCTCATCAAGCAAAGGCAAGAGCCCAGGTCACTGTTTCTTCTAGTTTCCCATCTAACAGACAAAGCATTCCGATTTTCAGATCCTTACTTCTGTGAGGCTGGGTGCACAACTGCACTAGCTTATTGTGCTATCTGAGAGACTGGGGACATGTTTGTCCTTCCTCCCTGGCCTGCCTACTGCTTTATTCCCCAAAGCAGAGCAGTTCTAAACTGCTAGAAAGCCTACACTACTCTGTGTTCTGAGGATGAAGGATCAGAGAAACTAGGGGCTTTCTATAGGATGCTTGCCCATCAGAAGTCATCAGGACTCCCCAGCCTTTCTGATTAGCTTACACATCCTGTCCTCCCTTCTCCTGCATGCACAGTCTACTTCCCATGCTACTATAAGGAACGCATAGGACAATGTGCCTCTGATTGCCCTGTTTGCTTTCCAGTTATGATCACTACGTTCTGCTGAGTCTCCCAAGCTAGACTCAGATTTGGGTCTTAGGAAGCTTTCCATAGTTTAGTGTCAATGTAACTTCAAAACCAGTGGTGGCTTCCTAAAGTCGTGGCAGACATACCTGCAGCTTCTCTTCAACCCTCGAGATCAACTTAGGGTCATCTCCTCACCTAGCTCTAATAATGTCTCCCCTGCCTCTACCCTGTAGTGAGGGTCACAGTTCAGCAAAGTCTAGCTCTGGTCCTACTTGTGACAATGGGAACTCCAATGATCCTCCCAAGTCCCCCTCTTCTAGTTTTCCGGAGTCTCCCGAAGGTGTTTTATGCACGGCTGTTACATGCATACCCTTTACCATTGTGTGGAGGGTCAGGCTGCTGAGGCCTCTCAAAAGTGGTCATTGTACCTTGTTGCTCCCTAAGCCACAGCATTGCCTCATTAACCACATCTGTTGCAGGCTGATTCATGTTCTCTACAGTTCTTTGTGACCTGGTCTGGCTCTCAGCCATATATATGTTCTGGTGTCACTCCAGAGACCATCAACAAGGGAGCAAAAGATGACTGACAAGCTTAGAGGGCTAAATCTTGTGGATCATCCTCATTTTGGTTCCCAGGCTAGCCCCGTGAATAAGGCTCACCGGGAGTCTCATTTTACAGGACAGGACCACCACAGCAGCCAAAGGAGGGCTGAGGTTCAGCTACATTCAGCCGGGCTCAAGTCCAGTTCATTTTGCTCCAGAGACCAGAGCCTTGGCAGTCATTGTTATGTGTCCTATCACAATGTCACAGTGAAATTGCCAGCATTAGCCCTTTTGCTGCTGTAGCTGTCCTACTTAGCCCCTAATTGTACCTGGTGCATCATGAAAGCTCAGAGAAAGGTCAGCACCTGGAGAAGAATATCATATACATCTTCCCTCCACACTGGAGATCTCGCACTGTCACAAATGTCCCCAAATTAACTTGAGTCTTCCAGCCTTGATGGCAGTAACATTACCCACTCCTCCATGTAAACACAGTCTTCCAACATTGAAAGAATTGTCATGTGTGTAGGCTATGGCCACTGTGCTTCTTCAGTCTTATTCTACCCCGTCCTGGGTTTGCTCTTCCAGCCTCGTCTCAGGACCCTGGGCCCCCTTTCAGGACCACCTTTCCTGTGAGCTGCTGGCCTTTAAGGTTCCAGAGTTATCCTGTGTTCTGTTCAGATATAACGGAAACACCACCTCCCGGGGACACACCCCAGCTACTAGGGGTTTCATCAGTTTAATACTTGTGCTTGTAGCTGACCAAAATGCAGAAGAAAGTGTTTCTCGCTGGTTCATACTGTAGCATCTCTTTAAATGGAACAGTGATGGTTTGAATATGCTTGGCCATGGGAAGCCAACATTGAGAATGTTGTTAGGCATACATGTGGGACCGTGAAAGACAGCCTGGTATCTGGTTGAGCTAAGTTTAAAACCCAGGAGACCCAGCAGATAACTGCAAGGGATGGAAGGCATTTGCCTGACACACTCCTAGACACCAGGCTCCTGACATGAGGCCTCAGCTCTCCATAATTCTGTGGCCATCAGTCACTTAGGGCAATGCCTCAAGGCCCTCCACAGGTAGAGGACATGACCACAGATCACATAGCCTCAAGACAGATCTCCATTTTAATGAGGTACCTAAAGGCCTGAAGGGCTTCCCAGACACTCTTCCCTGTAAAAGGTATTTAACATCAGGCCCACCCTGAGAAAGAGGGTACAGTTTCACTTATAACAACTCTCCTCCATGAAATAAATGCTTTAAAGCCATGGACTGCCTCTTCTCATAGAGATCCTCTGTGGGAACAATGGAGCAGGTCTTCTTCTAAAGAGCAGAGTCTAATATCCTGTGGGAGGCCTCTCTGCACTCCCAACCACAGTCACCACCAAGCCAAACCAACTGACAAGCAAGCCAAGGACTCTCTCTTGTCTAGGTGGGACCCAGTCGGGGCTCTCTTCCTGCCCTTTTCCCTTCGGCCAGGGCTAGAGCCAGCCCGCAGGCCCCCACTCTGTTCTCAGCTCTTCCGTAGCATCCAGCAGGAGTGACTTCGGTATCTAAGAGCCTGAGAATCTGTTGTCCTCGGCCTCTGTGCTGGCCAGGACCCCCGACAGGTTCTGTGGGGACCTCAGACTGGGCATCCTCACCCCCGTGGTCCTGCGGCCTCTCATAGCCTGATGCAGGTCATGGGGTATGCTCAGTCAAAACTTCCCATGACCTGCCTCACCCCATGGCCCAAGCCCCAGGCCAGGCCATCATTTAAACCCACACATTCTTAAGTAGGACAGACAACATAGCAGGGGCATGTATAGGGTCAGTTTAGATGTTCTTGTGAATTATTTTCTAATCTCAAGCTAAAATTTATGTAATGATTTTGTGTAAACCACAAGTCAGAAATTCAAACAGCAATCTTTAACATCAAATCTTTTGATACAGTACAACCCAGAGATAACACTAATTTGACACTTACATGCGGATGAATGACGGCAGGATAATATTGTCTTACATTTCCACTGTAACTGAACAATTAACATGGTGCATGCTATAAAACCATGACAATTCATCATATACAGAAGCCCCAAATATGAACCAAGTATTTTGGGTAGCATTCCTTCATCATATGCACTGTGACAGCATGTACACAGCAGCCTTTTGCATTGTGTATCATGATGGCACGTATATTCCAAAATGCAAGCTCTGCATTCAAAACCAAGGTTGCAGGAAGTCATGTGATTCAATGTAAGTGAGCACTTAAACTCAGGACAAGGTTTGAGTTTTGAATTAATGTTTGCCCTTTGCATATTCAGAAAGGTTTTCCTTGGTCATGATGTTTCTTCACAGCATTAAAACCCAAACTAAGACACACCTCAAATAAAAAAAAAAAAGAAAGAAAGAAAGAAAGAAAGAAAGAAAGAAAGAAAGAAAGAAAGAAAGAAAGAAAGAAAGAGGAGAGGAGAGGAGAGGAGAGGAGAGGAGAGGAGAGGAGAAGAGAAGAGAAGAGAAGAGAAGAGAAAAGAAAAGAAAAGAAAAGAAAAGAAAAGAAAAGAAAAGAAAAGAAAAGAAAAGAAAAAAGAAATTGATCCTGCATGTTGGGAGGAGGACTGGTCTCCTTTTTACTTTCTCTGGAGAAAAGATAGAAAGATAGATCAGTGGTTGAGAGAGAGCACTTATTTCTTATCCAGAAGACCAGAGTTCAGTCTCCATCACCTACGTGGTGGCTCACAACTGCCTGTAGTACCAGGTCCAGATATGATGTCCTCTTCTAGACTGTTTGAAACTTGTATATATGTACACATACACACACACACACACACACACACACACACACACACACACACACACTAAAGGGAGGCTGTGGAGATGGCTCAGCAGTTAAGAGCACTTTTTGTTTTCTTAGAGGACCTTGGTTTGGTTCTCCAAACCACAAGGTGCCTCACAACAGTCTAAAATTCAATTCTAGAGAATTTGATGCCCCCTTCATGCATGTATGTGGTATACACAATGCACAGATAATACTTAAAAATACTTAGAGAAGTAGTGGGTCAAGGATATATATGTAGACAGAAGTCTAGAATTTAAAAAAAAATCAGCTGTGCCAGAATCAATTGATAAAATAATTTAACTTTGTGATGTTTGTAGTATTGAATGATTTTGAAAAACTTAGTTAATATATTATGCTTTCTTTTCTCTCTCTAAATAAAAATTGTGCATGTTTATACATTCTACTGTAACAAAAGTAAGTTTTCTTTTGTGCATGTACCTAACTTTTCCCTTAAAATCAAAGTTTAGTAGCCCCAGATTTTACATAACTGTGTCTTGCTTGGGCATGGAGTTTGCATAGTTGGAACACTCGCACTTCCTCATCTGGACATGTGAGATGCTGGGATGAAGAGATATGTACTTCAGTATCCTCCACTCTTCCTTGTCCCCATTACACAGCATATACACATACACACACAACACACATGTACACACACAACATGCATGCATACATATATACATACACATACACACATAACACACATACACACATACCCATAGTACACACACACAAAACACACACACACCACAATACACATATACACAAATGCACAAACACACATACATACACAACATACACATGTACACATATAAACACACAACATGCATATACGCATAAGTACATGTACATATACAACACACATGCTCACACAACACACTTGCACACACATATACCCAAACATACACATATACTCACAATGCATATACAAGACACACACATAACACAGATATACATGTACAAACACATACACAGCACACAAATAAACACACACTACCTACGTACACACACACACACACACACACACATACACACACACACATATATACATACATATATATATGTGCACACAATATGGACATAAAACACATATACTCAGAACATACACACATACATGTACAACACATATATATGTATAACACACATACACATATATATGACACATACAAAACACAACAAAC
Organism: Mus musculus; assembly: GCF_000001635.26. Lineage (NCBI taxonomy): Eukaryota > Metazoa > Chordata > Mammalia > Rodentia > Muridae > Mus > Mus musculus. The sequence goes on along the minus strand of NC_000083.6, from coordinate 44,339,175 downwards.
ATACACACATGCACACACAACACACATACATATACATGCATACTCACCATGCATTTACACAGCACAACAAACATATACAGAACACACACATTCAACAGACATATATACAGAACATACATACACATGTGACACATATACACAGCACAACACGCACATGATATAAATTTAAAATGTATAAAAATCCTCTAGAGCTTGTTAGCTGTCTAGCCACAGGTTCTTGATTTTACTAACAGTGCCAGGTATGGGTTTCATCTTGTGGAGCAGACCATAAAGTAGAGGCTGAAGAATGCCCAACCTGATAAGGGCATCTATACCACACAACATCCCAAGGGCTCCCAGATCATTGCTGAAGAAAGGTAAACCGATTTTAAGAGCCCTTGGTCTTAGATAGCTACAAACATATCCCACGCCCCTACCCCTGACATGACAGAGAAGTGGCATATATGAACTCACAGCAATGAGAGAGTGTGCACAGGACCTGAGCAAGCTCACGCCAGACAAAATCCCACTGTGGAATGGGGAGAAAGGAACCACCTCCCACCCCTAGCAAGGAGCTACTGGCAGTCAAAGGTTGCTGGGAGAGAAAGACTTACTTTCCTCTCAAGGCACGATCCCTGCTGGGCTGCCCATGCTCCAGTGGATAGTCACATGGCTAACAGTGTATTATTGGACTTAATGGGGGTGGGTAACAAAGAGGTGGGTTGGTAGGGGAGGAGCAGGTGGATGTATATGATCACATAATGTTGTCTGAGATTTCCAAGGAACTGTGACTAGGAGAAAGGAAAGCCTCAGCAGACATCGTTAGAGTGGAGCAAGACAAGTACGTCAAACTTAATGAAGAAAAAGAGACATGTGGCTGGGGGTGGAGCCTCCTAAGGCCGACTCCTGCATGGTAAGCTAATGGTCTCTGGTAGGTACCTTCAGATTCCTGAAATGGCTTTTCGAATGGTTTTCTGAACAGAGCTGGCAGGACAGAGCCCGGTGGCTCCTGACATGATCTGTCCCGCTGTTATTTAATAAAGGAATCGCTGGTGTAGTCATCAGCTTCCTTATGTTCTTGGTTATCAAAAAAAAACCCACAGGAAACTGATTTTTCAACTCTGCCTAAAGCCTTTCTGATTCCAACTCCTGGGCCTGCCAGGGAGAGGACCAGGGCATGTGGGCAGGGGTGACGCCATCAACTGCAAGCTACTGCTTCTCTGGGAGCCAGCCTTTCTTTTAATTTCCTTTAATTGTAACACATCCCAGAATATATTAAAAAATAAGTAATGCTATTCCTGCTTTCTGGAACATACCATTGAGCTTGTACAAACAGGATTTTGTTGTCCCCCCCCCCCCATTTACCAAACTTGGTAGTCTGGCTTATTGGCCCTTCCTGCACTCTGGCATGGGGCACTGGATCTTTCAAGTTCATGATTTGTCACTTGGGTCTATGTGGCAGAAGAAGTGGATTACAAGAAACACATGTTTAAGAAATTTAGGAAGGAGTGAGGAAGTGGCTATGATCATTGGCTAATTGGTTCGTCAGGCCAAAATTGCCTTTCGGTGCTTACCGCAGCACCATCGCCAGTTTGTAAGTAGCGGTGACCTGCTTTGAGGTTGCTTTGTGGATGACTGTGAGAAATGTCTGGTTTGGGAAGGGTAGGATTTCTCTCTCCTTGTTTGTCCCCCATGACCCATCCCATCTACACCCCTTTGGTTACCCAGGCAGGATCTTATTGAAAAAAGAAATCCCAAACCAGAGAGAAAACAGTTTCCAGGATCCATGGTGAGTTTGTCTGGTAAGAATCGGGTTACTGTGGCCTGTGACTCTTAAGCTCATTTGGAAGAGAAGCCAAGTTGCTTTGGTGAGCTCCCAGCCTATTTTGCCCAAATTACCCATCTAGTATTGATTTACCAGAAAGGACAAGGTAGGGATGAACTAAAGATGTGGGTTTAAAAAAAAAACATGGGGTGGAAAATGTATGCCCAGGCTGTCCCCAGTAATTAAATCTATACAGGGCTGCCACCACAGTGGTGGTGGTGGTGGTGGTGGGGAAGTGAACAGCGTTGTAGGCGGGTTCTCCCTGTCCCTTAAAGTGGTTCAGTGGCTATGTGAAGCTAAAGAGCTGAGTCAGCTTAAGAGCCTTTGAGGAAGGGTAAGGCAGGCCCTGAGCAAGCTCTGTTCTTTTCATAAAGTAAACAGCAGGGCGGTGAGAAGAGGCCCGCCCTGGAGCCCCAGCTTGCTAAGTCTTGCTGGGCTTCCTGCTGAACTGGCGAACCTTTGAAGAACTGATTTGGGATCAATTCTTTGATGACACGCTTTCTCCTGTGTTTACCCAGATGTACCTGCAATGCCCCTCCCATCAAGGCTCTCCTTATGACATGAGTGAGTCACAAAATCAAATTTTGCATCTTGATCAAACACATCCCATTTTCCACTGTGGCATATCAAAAAAAAAAAAAAGCCATCTTAAGAATTTCCATGAAGCTGTGGTACAAGCACAGAGGAAAAAGCTAGAGTTGCAGAATGCTTGAGAAGAAATTTCAACCTTAGCCAATGTCACAAATAACAAACTGGTGAGCACTATGCAAAGAGAAGCTACTGTGCCCACTTTGGAGAATTCTTTTCCAGCTTTTGTAATAGTGCCCTCGTTTTGTAAATATGAAAGAAGTTTGTTATACAGATTTAATTTTGTGCATGCACGCCTCTATGGTGTGTGTGTGTGTGTGTGTGTGTGTGTGTGTGTGTGTGTGTGTTACATGTGTGTGTGTGGGGGGGGGGTACCTGAGGAAACTACAAGAGAGCAGTGGCCCTTTGGAGCTGGAGTTACAGGTGGTTGTGAGAAGCCTGCTGGGTGCTGGGGACTGAACTCAGGTCCCCAGGAAGAACAACACGAACCTTAACCAGTGAGCCATTTCTCCAGCCTCCCGAAATATATTTAACATTACACTTAAAATGATGTCTTCCTTCTATTGTCTGCGTGCGTACATACATGGTGTATGATGCGTGCATGTGAATGTGTGGCTCTGTGAGCCTCTGCACGCACATGCAGAGGTCAGGGAACAATATGAGGTGTCTTCCTCTCTCACTCTGTGCCTTATTTTTCTTAGCTCGGGTCTCTCACTAAACCCAAAGGGATCATATCTACTAGACCAGACAGCTCCAGGATCCTCCTGTCTTTAGCCACTACAGGGGTGGTGACAGGTATCTCCAGCCATTCCAGGTGTTTTACCCGATCTTGGGGATTTGAAATCAGGTCTTCATGCTGGCACAGATACTCTTGCTCACTGAATCATTTTCTTAGCTGTCCCCACCCCCAAACAATGTCTTCTTTAAAAACAAATTGATTTGTCTTTTTATTTGTGTGTATGTGTCTTTGTGCATGCAAGTGCATGCCACACTTGTGCAGGTGACCTTGGAGGTGAGAGAAAAGGTTGCGTTCCATGAAGCTGGAGTGTCAGGCGGTTGTGAGCTCAGGTGGTGGCAGGAAGCAAATTCAGTACGCCTGGGAGTGCAGCCAGGGCTCATAAGTATTGGTCCATCTCTTCAGCTCCAGCAATGTCCTCTTAAGAACATTAGACAGTATTTAAACATAGTACATAGTATCAATTGCTTAGATTTGTGAGATGAATAAATTTGAAATCAGAGGAGTCAGAATTAATGAGATGTTTTCCTATTTGCTTGATGGAATATATTGAGAAATTTAATAACTCTCAAACTACCCTGAACTGGGGAGTTCAATCTCATATGATCTTTGGGCCAACACACGCAGCATGGATTTCTTTATCTAACAAATGCCAGGATTGATAGAGTTAAATGAACACCCAAATGAGATTTCCTGAGTCTTGAATGTTAATATGTACTGCATTAGTCCTGAGATGGGTAGGGGACTTCATAACAGAATAGAGCCCATGCCAAAATCTGGTATCTTAAAGCAGTAATGCAGACTCCAGCCTTCTGATTAAATTCTTTGGATATTAAAACTTGGTTTGACCTAAATTCAAAGTGACTCGATGTTTTATTTTTCTGTAAATTTCAGGGATGTCCATACTGAGGCAGAAGAACTCTATTGAAACCTCTTTTTAAAAGTCACTTATACAAAAAAGGAAGAAAGAAAGAGAGAGAGAAAGAGGGAGAGAGAGAGAGAGAGAGAGAGAGAGAGAGAGAGAGAGAGAGAGAGAGAGAGAGAAGAAAAAAGAATCAAGTACTAAGAGTTTCCAGCTGAGGAAATGACCAAAGCAAGTTGGGTTCAACTAGCAACAGCAACAAAAAAATAAAATTAGAAAATTCTCTAATTAGACCTCAACATGGAAATATGTTCTAAATAGTTCTGGTAATTGTGAAATAAAGAACAGAAATTGTCAAAATTATTCCATCTTTTTCTCCTCCCCACTCCCCGCCCTGAGCTGGAGCTGGTTTTCAGTTTCTTTCCCTGCGCTTGTTAGTGTGCTATAATGGGTGTACTGGAGACTCATTAGCTAGCCTTGGCTGGAGGGGCCCCCACAGCTGCCTGGCGTTTGGAGCCCGTTAGTGGCAGGGAGAGAACTGCAAACCTCCTCCAGCTTCCACAGAGACCACCAGCCGGGCGGGTGTGGACAGGGTTAGTGGTTGCCTCAAGGATGTCACCGGCTTATGCCCTTTGCGTTTTTCTTGGGAACCAAATCCATTCGAAGTCATCCAACTTCCCTCTGTGTATCTTTTCTCAAGGTGCCTTTTTAGGTCAGAGTGCCTGGATTTGAGAAAAGAGTTGTGAAAGAAAGAGGAGGGGGGGTTTCTACCTTACTGAATCCCACCCCAACTTCAAAATTAGTCCTCCATCACCACCACCATCACCACCACCACCACCACCACCACCACCATCATCATCATCATCTTTGAGACAAGTTTTCCCCTGGCCCTGGACGTGTCTAGTAGGTAGACCAGCTGGCTGGCTAGACCCAGGAACATACCTGTTTCTCCCTCCTGAGCACTTGGCTTCCAAGTGCATACCACTATTTCCAGCTTTTAGCTGACTATTTGAGGGGCTCAAACTCAGATCCCTCAAGCAAGTGACAGCTACTGGATCCACTGAGCTCGGCTCTCCAAAAGCCATTTCTTTTAATAGAGGAAATAATTCACTAGGTATGCAAAGTAAATTATGTCAACTTAAAATGGAATAGGTTTAGATTCAAGGTGACCTAGAGTAGCTGGCCTGACCCATTAGGCCTAAGAATGGTTCCAATTAGCATCAGTGAGAAAGACCAATAGGTGTATCCACTGAAGCTAGACTCGGGTCTGGAGAGCAGAAAGACTGGGATCTGGAGAAAATATCTGTAGATTGAATTCTAGGGACACCATGCTTTCCATGGAATGCTAAGATGCTGCAGGGGAATTCTGTCTTGTGAACCTCGAGACTTTGGAATATCTAAAAGCTTGACCAAAGTCTCGGGATAAATACATCTGAGTTGAGTCTTACACCCATTCTTCCTTGTCCTGAACTGGGCGAGAATGTTTCTACTTTCTGGAATTTCAATGAAAATCCAACTATGAAAGTATGCAAGAACAGGTTTGTTGTACAAGAAAGTGCTGGGTAATAATATGTAATCAGAAAATGTAGAAATGAAAGTAATCTAGACCTCCATATTAATCAATTCTCACAGCAAAGTCAAATAAGATTAAAAATGGGCCTAGTTTGAGCTCTTAGTTGGTTCCTACAGATAAGTTAGAGATCTTATTTTGTGCCTGGATTATACATACACTGGAAAGAATCTACACCCCAAATGCATTGATAGCAGACTTAGCTCAGTGGTAGAGTGGTTAGCTAGTAAGCACAAACACAAGGACCTGGGTTCTATCCCCAGCATCACAATAGGTGATGACGATAAGGGTGATGATGCCATGATGATGGTGGTAATGATGGTGGTGATAATAATGATGTTTTTGTATGGAAGGTCAACCACTTTTATCTTCAAGCTTATTGTATTTAAAGGATTAAATGAGTCCATTAAATACTTAGTAGAGAATAGGTGTTCCTTAGCTTTTAGTGCTCCTGCTTGATTTTAATTGATAACAGATCAAAGCTTTCATCTTGAAGTTCCTTCCAATTTGTAGAAATGTGTCTGACTTAACCATTGCTGTTTATTGACTAAAGCACAGACATAGACATGTGCTACATGACATCATTTTAGTGAAGGGTAAACCACACCTACTGTTGCCATAGCCCTGTTAGTTTACAGAAGTCACTTTGATGTTCAGACCATGACCAGCACCTAAGGATAAATTTCCCAGAACGCAGTCCCATCTTTAAGTGATGTGTTACTCGTAATTGGGAACGGCAAGATTGCTCAGTGGATAAGAGCACTTGATACTAACACAGAAACTGACAACTTCGGTTTGATTTCCAGGCCTTACATGGCTGATGAATAGAATCCTGGAAGTTGTCCTCTGACTTCTCCGCACGGGCTGTGGTGTGTGCACAACCCCCACAACACACCAGATAGACACACGAAATAAAGTAAGAAATTAAAGAATAGAAACCAGTCGTGCTGGGATCCATCTTGGGACTTATGTGAGAAGAGTCAGGGTGGAAAAAAGAGAGTTTAAGAGACTCGGAAGGCTCCACACTGAGCACATGGTGTGCGTAGCGCTTCTCCTTTCTATTTTACATGCTAGTCTTTTTCATGTTGACAAACCAACTGCAAGTTACCCCACAAACTTCCTAAATCTGCTTATCAAGTCACAGCCCTACTCAAGCCTGGGGCTTCCCATTGCTCATTCAGAATCATCACGTTCATTAGCCAGCTGCTCATGGTTCTCTTACGGCTTCCTGTCTGCTTCCCAAGACTTCCACGGATTGGATTTCAAGCCCTGTCCCATCTTGTCTGAGCTCTCCTGGAGACTTCTGCCTTTAAATGTTTGACCCAAACTATCTTTTCTTGTAAAATCCTTGGGACTCTTCAATTTCCACCTGGCTCTAGCATCATCCTGCTGGGTTCAGGTTTGTTTTGTGAATGCCTAAGATTCGTGGGGACTACTGTCTTGGTTGGTGATTTTTGAGGTCTTCTTTCTCTTCAAAGTCTTTCACTCTCATGCTTAGGGTCCATTTCTTACTCGGCTTGTTCTCCCTTCATGATTTTCAGTGGTTGTTGGTGAGTGGTTGTTGTTGTTGTTTTGGTTTTTGGTGTTCTGTTTTGTTTTGTTTTGTTGTTGTTGTTTAAACAGCATGAATGAATGAATAAAAGAAAGGATGAAAAGCCCCACTTCCTCAGGGACAGTAAACAAACTTTGTGCATAAACTTTGCTAACAGCATGTCTCCAGCTTCAGCATTCCACTTGGACATGCTGAAAATGACTGTGCAAAGGTTATAATTACTCCCGTATCTTACTGTATTTAGGACTCTAGGGAGCCTGTGCCCTTGGGTATTGTACCAATGAGAGAAGGTAATATAAGATCTTCAAAGCTCGCTGCTGTTCTACTTGATGTCTATAAGAATCCATAGACCCCCATTTAACCTCTGGGTCATTCCAAGTATTCTCCTCAGCTGGATTCCTGAATGTTCTGGCTTCAAAAGGAAACAACCTAAACACTCCCAGTAACGTGTGATTTGCAATTACTGTCAAGTGACTGGCCACACAGAGCTATAGCAATCAATAAGTGCGTGCGTGTGTGTGTGTGTGTGTGTGTGTGTGTGTGTGTGTGTGTGTGTTAGAACAGGACAATGTGGCAGAGGCTGAGGGGTGACAAGATTGTCATTGAAACCTGCAGCATGAATTGGAACATAGTAGATCTGAGCACTCCAGTTTGACTAAAGCTTAAGGGGAAGATATCTTGGTCCATTTTTGTCCTTGTTGTGACAGACCTGGAAATCATAAAGAAAATAGTATTTGTTACCACTCTAGAGGTTATAAAGTCCAAGGAGTTGTATTTGGCAATAGACTTCTTGGCAGTATGGGCTTTTCACAAAGTCTGAATATAGTGCAGGGTGTTCCATGTGAGAGAAAACATCCCAGGAAGAGATGGGTTTCCATCACAACCATGGCCTCCACAACTCATTTATCCATTAGTCTACTGATCTATGATCCCATAGGTTCTGTCCCCAAATACCACCACCTTGTAACTTTGGGGGTTAAATTCCCAACATATGATTACTGACGGCCAGAGAGTTAAGCCACACTAAAGAAAAGTGGGGATGCGAGAAGTTCAGGTGGGATCCATCAGAAACATGTTAGGAGCATAAGCTTTATCTCATAGCTAAGGCAAAGCTGAGTGATGGTGTGAGGGTCCAGGCTGGGATGACAAAGGGATTGTACCTCATGGTTGGCTTTCACTTCTTGGAGTGCTATTTATTTTTTATAGTTCTGTTTATAAAATGAGGGGTGGCCTGACTTAAAACATCACAAAGATAAAAAGTACACACTTACGACAATACTTTTTGTGGAAAAAGTACTGTTTCTATTTTCAAAAGGCGAGTGAAACAACAGATTCTAATTGTAGAGTCATGAGCAACTCTGGGTTAACATTTTTGAGATTGATGGGTGGCCCCATCCTTCAACCAGGGTCCTTGCCTAACCTCTGGAAAGAATCTCTTCAGGTTCTCCCTCCCTTTTGTTGGGCATTTCAGATCATCTCCGTTGGGTCTTTGGAGCCTCTTGCTTTCCTGGCGTCTGGGACTTTCTGGTGGCTACCTCCAGTTACCCATCCCCCATTGCTACACACACCTCTTTGTTCAATTTCCTGATCCTCTGTACATCTCCCCCCCCACACACACACACACCTGATCCTGCCACTCTTTTTCCCCTTTCTCTCCTCTCTTCCTCCCAAGTCCTTCCCTGCCTTTAATTCCCATGATTATTTTTGTTCTCCCTTCTAAGTAGAACTGAAGCATCCACACTTTGGTCTTTCTTCTTCTTGAGTTTCATGTGGTCTGTGAGTATTCTGAGTTTTTTCCCTAATATCCACTTATCAGTGAGTACATACCATGTGTGTTCTTCTGTGACTGGGTTACCTCACTCAGGATGTTATTTTCTAGTTCCATCCATTTGCCTGTGAATTTCATGAATTCATTGTTTTTAATAGCTGAGTAGTACTCCATTATGTAAATGTATCACATTTTCTGTATCCATTCCTCTGTTGAGGGACACTTGGGTTGTTTCCAGCTTCTGGCTATTATAAATAAGGCTACTATGAACATAGTGGAACATGTGTTTTTGTTATATGCTGGAGCATCATTTGAGTATATGCCCAGGAGTGGTATAGCTGAGTCCTCAGGTAGTACTATGTCCAATTTTCTGAGGAACTTCCAATTGCTTTTGTCTAAAGGAAATACAGGGACAAAGAGTGGAACAGAGACTGAAGGAAAGGCCATCTGGAGACTGCCCCACCTGGGGATCCATCCCATATGCAACCACCAAACCCAGACACTATTCCTGATGCCAAGAAGTGTTTGCTGACAGGAGCCTGATATAATTGTCTGCTAGAGTCTCTGCCAGAGCCTGACTAATATAGATACAGATGTTTGCAGCCAACCATTGGATTGAGCACGAGGACCCCAATGGAAGAGTTATGGGAAGGGCTGAAGGAGCTGAAGGAGTTTTCCACTCCTTAGGAAGAACAATAACATCAACCATCCAGACCCCTCAGATCTCCCAGGGACTAAACCTCCAACCCAAGGCTACGATACACATGGAGGGACCCATGGCTCCAGCTGCATATGTAGCAGAGGATGGCCTTATCTGGCATCAATGGAAGGGGAAGCCCTAGGTCCTGTGAAGAATCCATGCCCCAGCATAGAGGAATGCCAGGGCATTGAGGTGGGTGGGTGGGGGAGCACCCTCAGAACCGGGGGGGGGGGGAGAGGGAGGGGATAGGGAGTTTGCGGAGGGGAAACTGGGAAGGGGAAATAACATTTGTAATGGAAATAACTAAAATAACCAATTAAAAACAAAACAAAAAATTGTAGAGTTGTGAATGTGATGCGGCTTCTGAGTGGGATCTTGTCTAAACTGCCCTAAGACTGGTGTGTAATTATGAAAAACAAAACAAAACAAAACAAAACAAAAAGAAACACCTATCAAGGCTGAAGAGATTTCTCAGCTGATAACAATGCTGCAGTTCTTGTAGAGGAGCTGGTCCAGGTCCCAGAGCCCATGTCGGGTGGCTCCCCACTACCTGTAACCCCAGTGTGACTCCCAACTACCTGTAACTCCAGTGACTCCAGCTCCAGGGGGTCTTATTTTGATGTCCTGTTCTGGTCTCCAGAGACATTGACACTCTTGTGCACATTGCGCACACCTATAGACATACACGTGTAGACATAAAAAAAAAAAAACATACAAAACCAAGAACTCTGCTGCTCCCAAGGAGTGGCATCCACACAGGTTCACTCCTTTTGTTGAGAAGGTAACTGGGCTCACACAGCACATTCACCAGGAGAAGGTCTGGACCATATTGAGATCATTTGGAAGACTCCTTCCAACAACAGGCAGATGAATGAGATAGGGAAGATGTCGACAGTTGAATAATGTACTAATTTACAAGCAAGTTCTATATCCAGATCCCTCATGGAATGACAAGAGGACTCATGTCAGTACAGGTGCAAATGGTTCCTGATGACACGTGACCAACTTCTACCTTGTAGAACACTTTAAGAAAGCAACTTAGAGGAATATACTCAAGAGTTTGTTTATAAAATATGCAAACGGTGAAGTGCTTGGGAGGGAAATTAGTCCTCAGCATACGAGTGGGCTTTGAAAACATTATTATTTAGCTAATGTTCAGGTTCTAACAATAAACACTGTTTATCATGGTAAGTTTTCAGAACACTGCTCTCCATGCGATCAAATCACAAACACTCCCTGCTCCTCTACCTTGCCTTCCCAAACCTCTTGCAATACTCTGCTCCCCTGGCACGGAACCAGCACCATAGACGCAGAACAAAGACAGAGCCCTCCTTCTCAAAGCCCCAACTGTAAAATTAACAGAGGAATAAAAAACAGCTGGTGAAACATGATAGCCATGATTCTGAGCCCGTGAACCTGAAAAGATAGTTTATTGTGGAAGACAAACAAAATCTGTGTTCGGTTTGATCTAGTGCGGCATCCACCGTCAGAAGCTGTCCGCTCACATTTTGAGAGTCCCGGGCTTGGGGCAGGCTGTACAGACGCCATAAACAAAGAACATAAAGGATCACTTTCCATCGTAATTTGACAGTAAACAGTACTAATTTGACTCTGTAGCTGTTTATTGATATGTGGGGGTGGGGTGGGAGTGTTGCTACTCACTAGAAAGAACAGTAGCCAGTGTATTGGGGCAGAATTGCTCATAAGATGGCAGGAGCCAGGCTGTCTTGATTCTCTCCGTGTAAGAAGAACACAATGTAAATTGCTGCTCATGTGGTTTCCATCTGGCAGCCGGACCAGCCAAGTGAGCCCCTAGCCTTCAGCCCCAAGAGGAGGTTCTCTGTAGTGGCTTCATCCTGATTTGTCTTAGGAACTGCCAGTGGCCTTCCTGTCAATCATTTATCATTTAGAAGAAAGCAGGTCTGGCCCAAGGCAAGATGCTTTATTCTCTCACTGACTCATTTTACAAATGTTTGGTAAGTGCTACTACGGGCCAAGAGTTGAACAATAGATTGGAGGTAAAAAAAAAAAAAAAAAAAAGATGAGGATTAGCCATGCCTCTGTGGTCTTTACTTCTGGGCTAGAGAGAAAGAAAGCTGCATACTGACAATGATCACACAGTAAGGTAGGCACAGGAGTGGTGGCACCCTGAGTCACCAAGGAGCCAGGCTGGTTTAGCTCCCATAAGAATATTGCATGAATCAGCCACACAGAACCTGGCAAATAGTATAATGGATTCAAAATCTATGGCTCCCTTCTTCTCTCCCTCTTTTTCTCCTCTCTCCCCCTCCCTCCCTCCCTCTCTCCTTCTGTCCCTCCCTCCCTCCCTCCGTCGCTCCCTCCCTTCTATGGTGATTTGAATATGTTTGGAAATGTGGCCTTGTTGGAATAAATGTGGTGGTGGGCTTTGAGACCCTCCTCCTAGCTGCCTGGGAGTCAGTCTTCTCCTGGCTGCCTTCGGATAAAGATGTAGAACTCTCAGCTCCTCCAGCACCATGCCTGCCTAAATGGACTGAACCTCTGAACCTGTAAGCCAGCCCTAATTAAATGTTGTCCTTTATAAGAGTTGCTTTTGGTCATGGTGTCTCTTCAAGGCAACGGGAACCCTAACTAAGGCACCTTACTTCCCTTTTCCCTTCACTGAATACCGTAGGCTGTGGCATCACAGGGTAGATTCAAAAGCTGTGGTTCTCTCTCTCCTTCTCCCCCCATCTCTCCAGTTCTTCATCTCTCCCTTCATCCTTCTCTTTCCCTTCTTTCCGTCCTTCTTAGGTGATTCTATTAAGGACAAATACTCCAGATGCCTTGGCATAGTGTTTTCCATGATTTATCTCCATCAGCCCTCCTTCCCTCTTCATCAGTCTGTTGTTACCAACATCACTATCTCACCAACAAAGAAACTACACTATACAGGTTGCATTTCATTCCTGGAGCTGTGCGACTCATAAACTAGGAAGCAGGGAGCAGAACCAAGAGCCTCCATATACCACGGTCTTTATAATACTGTGTATTTAATGTGTTCAGAGATCATGGATCTTAGCAGGCCTTCATGGATAGCAATCATTGTTGCCATATTATATTTTAGTAAAAAGGTGAAGCTTCTCAAAGAATATAGCTATCCTGGTAGTTCATTATATTTTACATCTCTAATCTGCCTATAGAAAATCAAACTTCACTTTGGCTGGTGCTCAGAGTCTTGTAAGAACAAACAAGATTGTGCGTGTGTGTGTGTGTGTGTGTGTGTGTGTGTGTGTGTGTGTGTCTGTGTGTCTGTCTGTGTCTGTGTCTGTGTTTAACTATTTTAGGGATGAGAGAGACAGCTTAGTGGCTAAGATTGTTTCTTGCTTTTCCAGAGAACCAGAGTTCAGTTTCTAACACTGACATCCAGCAACATAGAGTCACCTGGATGGAACTCCAGTTCCAAAGGACCCAACACCCTCTTCCAGCACTCACTGGCAAACCCTCCCACATGCAAATAAAATAATCATTAAAATCAACAACAATATTTGTTAGGTACTTGATGCTGTCCAGGATCAAAGGTGAGCTCTGTCATTCCCAGGAGCCAAGTGTCCCTCAAGGTATCTTCTGACATTACCTCAATTTTTACCAGGAGCAGTTGTCTGCTTTCCAAATCCAGAAACATAAAGCAAACACAATCCCACAGTACATTCAGTAACTTTGAAGACATTTGCCATTAAATCAAAGAACATAGTGAGAGTAGGTAGTTTATAGAAGAAGAAAGTCTTGTGTGTGTTCTCCATCATTTTACTACTTAGATTTTCATTTTCTTTCCTTTTAGATGCAATTGAATATCTGTCTTTAAGTCCTAGCTGGCCTGGCCAAACAAAGCATACTATTTAGAAAGTGGAACACTCTGTTCAGCCAACATCTCTCCACTCCACTTAAGGAAAAGGAGAAGCAGCATGCCTGTGACCCCCCTAGTTGTGTCCCGAAGTTGCTTTACCAGTGTGTGTGTAGTGAGCCGTGCTTGTAGCGAGTTCTGGAATTGGCGTGCGAGCATTTAGAGAAGTGCTGTAATGGTGCCACTTCTGCAGAGGCAGGGACGCCCCCTGGATGTAGTTTTATGTCCCTGAGATGATTATCATTTACTGCCTGCACACAAAGTGTGTGGTACACGGGGCTCAGCATCAGGAAAGGAAACGACACTAAGGTCAGCCTCCCAATTCCATGTCCTTTCACAGAGCAACAGAGTCAAGCTTGCTCGTCTGAGAGTGGCAAGCCTCTCTGGACTTCCGGGTCATTTGTTAATATTTTCCCCATGGGAACATTTGGTCTCAATAATTGTTACATTCTATTATAAATATAAGGCAGATATACATTTATATGTAGCTGTGTATATGGCTATTCATCTAGGTATGTACATACATATACATTCATATCACTATGTTGCACATACAAGCATCAGTATGATACAGTGGTCCACTAAGGTATATTCAAGACACTTCTCTTTATTACAGAAAGTGAACAGCACAAAACCACGACCCCACTGCCTTTAGCAGAGAATACGTGAATTATTTCCTATGGGAATTTCAGAGATAGGAACGTGTGATGTTAATTTTGATTACCTGGCTATATGTAGAATTTAGTGGGAGACAGTTAGGGGAGTTAACAGAGAGGTTTATTTAAGGTGGGGTATTGCAAACTGAATGTGAACAGCTTTGTCCTGTGTGCTGGGGCCCTGTAGTCAATAAAAGGAAAACAGGCAAAATGAATCTCTCTCTCCTTCCCCCTTCCTCCCTCCCTCCCTCCCTCCCTCCCTTCTTCCTCCCCTCCCCTCCCCCTCTTCTCTCCTCTCCTTTTATTCCTCTCCCTGTCCCCTTCCTTGCAAGGTGACTAAGGTCTTTATGCTTTCACCTCGATGCAGTCCACCCACCATCATGGCCTGTACACTCAAACCATGATCCCACATAAACCGCTCTCTCATGAACTTGTTTTTGGTTTGGTTTGGTTTGGTTTGGTTTGGTTTGGTTTGGTTTGGTTTGGTTTGGTTTGGTTTGGTTTGGTTTGCTTTGCTTTGCTTTGCTTTGCGTTGCTTTGGTTTTGTCATAGAAACAGGAGAAGTAACTAATGTAGGTCATCTTCAATTTGAGTCTATGCCTTGGTGACATCAATCATTCCACATCCCCACTCTGCTACCTGGAGAGTCCACTCTGTGTCCATGTGTGTCTATTGGTGGTGGCAAGATGTCCACAGCAGCCAGACAGTGTCTCACTCAGATAAAACTGTGACCAGAGAAGATGATCTCATTGCTTTCTAAGAGCAAGGAGGCCTTTCTGCTAACACCCAAGGACACCTCCCATATGGGTGTCAGGAAAGCATTGCATTTCCTTCTTCCCATCCATCCCTGACAGAAGGAACAGAGCCAACATTATTAGGTTAGCCATACCAGAACCCATTTCTTCATATGCATGGCCATATGAAAGAAAAAGATGACAATAAATGTAGGGTTTGATGATCAAGTAATTGTGGTGCCAATCAAGGAATTTAAGTGTGTGATTCAACATTCATGCCTGGTCTCTCTAATCTTCTAATAGCCTTGTGTCAGAGGAAGTGAGGGTCAGTAAAGTGCTTACCATGCAAACACAAGGACCTGAGTCAGGACCTTGTGAAAATACCTAGGAATGATAGCATAGACTTGAACCCAAGCAGTGGGGAGGTAGAGACAGGCAGATACCCAGGACTCGATGCATCTCTGTAGCCTATGTGGTGAGTTACAGGCCAGTGAGAGATCCTGTTGAACAAAACAAGGGAGACAGTGCCTGAGAAAAGACACCCAAGGTGGACCTCTGGTTTTACATGCATGGACACAGGCATGCATGGACACCCCCCTCCATATGCATACACATGAACACACACACACAAGAAAGCAGGTGAATGTTCCGCCACCCCCGAAAAGCACAGGATTAAACAGGACATTTAGCTGTTTATTCAAGGCCACATGAAGATTCCAATTATAGGGTATCAGTGTTTTGCCCACTTCTCTCTGCATTATCCATCTCCTGAGCCTTGGCATGGCTAGTGAGTCTCACCATTGCAAGGACTAAGCAGCATGCAACCAGTTTCTCTATGCATGGCTCAGTTTCTGGAGTCTGTCAGAGGCTGTGTGCTTGGTGGCTATCAAAAGAAGGGAGTTCCGGCTAATTAAACAGTTTTCTCCCACAATCATTTGATGGCCATTGACCCAATTTTATATTTGTTGGCCACTGGAGCCAGGTGAACACCTTCTAGCTCACTATGCTCTCTATTGGTGTAACTGGTGTTTTCTGAAAGATGCACTTTAAACACACTTCTAAGGCCACCCAACAGAGGTTCTGACTTCAGGGCCAGGGTGGGTCTTGAGGTTCTAGCTGAAGCTGACCTGGAACCTGGACTATTCTGATGGGTAACAGGGAAGAAATCAGGTGTGGCTGGCTTCTGAAGTAAGGTGAAGTCTGCAGGGCTACGAGATACAGTAATCGTCCCTCTGGTATTATCTATGGAGAACCAAGAGACCAGCTCAGCCTCTGAAATTCTTCCATTCTTTGGCATCTCCCCCTCCCCCCCCCCCATCGCTGGGTCCTTACCAACTAGAACGGCATCTGATTAATTTTCCCTTCAAGTTGCTTTATTATAAGAAGTTCCTGGGTGTTGAGGGAAGTTACCAGTCTCATAATTGAGAAAAATTTAGTTAAGTCAGATTCCTTTTTGTGCTAAGCTGAGACTCCTATAGATGATGGGACTTTTGGTTGGGTGGGAGAAATCAAAGTCGAAAGATTCATTTTGGGGGGGATGTCTGAGGGCACTGTAAATGGGTGCCTGGTGAGTGAGAGTCCTGGTTAGATTTCCATCAACTTGACACAAAGCACGATCATCTGGGGAGAGGAAACTTTACTTCAGAAAATGTCACCATCAGACAAGCTCATACAAAAATTTTTGGAGTGTTTTCTTGATTAATAAATGATGTAGAAAGGCCCAATCTACTTTGAGTGGTTCCCTGGGTTGTTTAAGAAAACAAACAAACAAACAAACAAAAAACAACCAACCAAACAAAAAACCAGGCTGAGCAAGTCATATGGAGCAAGCCATTAAACAGTGCTCCTCCATGTTCTCTGTTTCAGTTCCTGCCTCTGGGTTACTGTCTTGAGTTCCTGTCTTGACTTCTTTCAATGATGGCCTATAAAGTATCAACAGAGAAAAAAACCCTTTCCTCCCCAAGTTGTTCTTGGTCATCGTGTCTCACAACAACAGAAAGCAAACTGAGACTCTGGACATTCCCAGAAGATGGCACAGAACTTGGAGTTGAGCCATTCCTTCTTGTTGGGACTATCTTAAAGATCACAAGGACTGAACAGGGGAGGAAGTGGGGCAGGATTTAGATGTCTCCTAAAAGCCCTGACCTCATCCAACTGTAGTAATGGATGGCTATGAAACTCCCCTGCCCATGGAGAGCCCAGCTTCAGAGGCAAAATAGAAACTCTGGGACCTGGTGACTGAGTGTGTGTGCGTGTGCGTGTGTGTTCTAGGTGGACCCTGGGTCTATGAGAACATCTAGTGGCTTCTCTGCTCACCTATTTACTAGTGATCTTATCCCTTCAGGCTGTCACCAAGGCCCAAGGCTTCTGTCTCCTGCTTGCTCACTGTTACCCACTTGATTTCTGACTCCGTATCTCTTCCTGTGGTCTCTTTGCATATATTTCCTGTTTCTAGTCCTTCTGTTCCATGGCTGGAGAAAGGATATTACATTATGAACACCTGTGTTACAAATGTCCCCATTTCAAGGGGTGCTATTTATCTAGAACTCTTTCAAAATGTCAAAACGTCCTCTCAAGCCATGATTCTTCAGTAGGTCTAGTATCAGAGAAAGCCATTGTCCCCTTTGCCTTCTCTTCCACTGCTCCCGGGAAACAGGTAGCTTTTCACGGGGTTGCCTTCAGCAGCAGATGTATCAGATCTTCATGCCTCTGGGATGCTGGCTGGCAAACCTCTGTGGTTAGAGCAGTTTGGCTACCCATAATCCCCCAGCTTCCACTGTACGAAGGACAGTGGTTTCTGCAGGGTGGTTAGTGTTTGCTTTCATAGATTCTGAGCCTTGGATCCTCCCAAAGGGTCTTCAAGCCCTTTTGTCCCTGCATTCCTGCCTTTTTTTTTTCCCTGAGACTCCAGGACATGCACAGCATGGACCAACACCCATGGAGAGGTGTGGAAATCATTTACTGTGAGACTCCCAGGAGAGGGTGGAATTTCTGATCAAAGTTAGAGCAGACCCGTCAGGCAGTATTTACCCTTCCCCCTTTGAATCCTGATGACTGACATTGTTCTGTTTTTATTACTGGCCCTCAGAAGCAATTGTTTAAGAAAAATATTGTCTAGACTTGAAATTGAGTGAATACGACATTAATTACAGAGGCTTTCCTCCGACTGTCTCTTTGCCAGCCAGCCGTGTTCTTAGTGTAGAGGCTGCTGGTGGATCCCAGGGAGATGCAGATGATGGTACAGAGGGAGGGAACGGCAGGCAGACGATCAAAGGGCTGTGTGTGGGTCCTGGTCTCTGCAGTGAAGGAGGAGGCTTCTCCCCTTCGTGCATGCAGCAACACTGTTAAGTTCATCCCACTTTCCGTGATGGGGGACTAAGAATGCTGGGGCTCTAAAGAGTTAAGCTGTTATGTTCAGAAATATATGGGGCAAAGACATGAAGCCAGGATAAGTGACAAGCAGGTGTAGCAGTGAAGTGTGTGTCAGTGCTTGGGGCAGGCAGGGCCCACTTACAGAAGGGTTCACTTAAATTAACAATTCATCTCTCTCTCTCTCTCTATATATATATATATATAATATATATATATATATATATATATGTATGTATGTATGTATGTATATATGTATATATATACACACACACACACAAACACACACACACACATACACACACACACACACACACACACACACACACACACATATATATATATATATATATAATTAGATATTTTCTTTATTTACATTTCAAATGTTATCCCCTTTACTGGTTTCCCCTCTGAAAATCCCCAATCCCCCCCCCCACACTTTCCCCGGTCCCTAGCCCTCACACTCCCATTCCTGGTCCTGGCATTCCCCTATCCTGGGGCATAGATCCTTCACAGGACCTAGGGCCTCTCTTCCCATTGATGACCGACTAGGCCATCCTCTGCTACATATACAGCTAGAGAGCCACAAGTTCCACCATGTGTTTTCTTTGATTGGTGGTTTAGTTCCAAGGAGCTCTGGAGGTACTGGTTAGTTCATATTGATGTTCCTCCTATAGGATTGCAGACCCTTTCAGCTCCTTGGGTACTTTCTCTAGGTCCTTCATTGGGGACTTTGTGCTCCATCCAATGGATGATTGTGAGCATCCACTTCTGTATTTGCCAGCCAGAGCCCCTCAGGAGACAGCCCCCTCCTGTCCACAAGCTCTTGTTGGCATCTGCCATAGTGTATAGGTTTGGTGGTTGTTTATGATATGGATCCCCAAGTGGGACAGTCTCTGAATGTTCGTTCCTTTAGTCTCTGCTCCAAACTTTGTCTCTGTAACTCCTTCCATGGGTATTTTGTTCCTCCTTCTAAGAAAGAACACACATGATATGTACTCACTGGTAAGTGGATATTGGCCCTGAAGCTCAGAATCCTTCTTATAAGGGGGAGTTTTTATTTTTTTTAAACATGTATTTGTTTATTGTGTTTTCTGTGTGGGACACACTTATAGAAGCCAGGGGAAGGGGATTTGCAGGGCTCCATTTCCTCCTTCTACCACGTAGACTTCAGCGATCAAACTCATGTCTTGAAGTTTGTCTATGAGCATCCTTAACCACTGAGCCATGGCATTAAAGTTACTGATTGGGACTGTTAGGCCTGCTGCTGCCTTTCTGTTATTGCTACAATTTTACTGATTCACAGAGTCTGCATATATGTGATGCACATGTGTTTGTTTTTGTATGTGTACGTGCATGCGTACACATGTAGCATGCATGTAAATGTGTATGTGTGCATATGTGTGGTATGCATGTGTGTGGATGCATATATGTGTATGTGTGTACATATGCATATCTATGTGTGCATGTGTGGTGTGCATATATGTGTACGTGCATGTGTACATATGTGTGTGCATGTGTGTACGTGTGTATATGTCCATATTGTGGTCCGTGTGTGTGTGTGTGTGTGTGTGTGTGTGTGCATGGGATACACTATATGTGTATGTGTGTACATGTGCATATCTATGTGGCATGTATGGTGTGCATATATGTGTGTGCACATATGGCATGCATGTGTGTGTACATCTGCATGTATATATGTGTGTGCATATGCATGGTGTAGATATGTGCGTGTTTCTGTGTGTGTGTGTGCGTGTAATTTGTCATAAAACAGTAATAATTTTAAAGTGCACTATAAACTTCACACAATCCACAAAACAACATATTTTGAATAATTAACATTTTGATATATTTGTGGGCTGCCTATTATGATCATAACTTTATAGAAAAATAATGTAAAATTTTATGCAGAATAGAAAATTTGATCTTCTCTTGAGCACTGTTATTTTTTTAATTTTATTTTATATGTGTGTGTTTATGTGTGTATGTTTTACTTGCGTGTATGTGCATCGCATGCAAACATTTCCTGGAAATACAAGATCTCCTGAAACTGGATGTGTGGATGGTTGTTAGCTGCCACGTGGGTGCTGAGCCAACAGGCTCTAGAAGAGCAACAGTGGTCTTAAACACTGAATCACCTCTCTAATGCCTGTCAGCACTGTTAAGTATAAAATCACTTACAGAAATGTTTCAGAGAATTGTTCACGATACCTTGAGAGTTGGGAAGAGATGGAGGAGTTGACTCAGTCAGTAAAGTGCTTTCTGTACAAACACTGTGTTTAGATCCTAGAATTCAACATAATAGCTGGACTGGATGGCAAGCACCCCAGAACCCGGGTACTGGGCCAACGGAAACACTGGGGTCCCCGGAACATGCTGGAGAGCTAGCCTAGCCAAATCTGTGAAATTCAGGTTCAGAAAGAGACTGTCTCCAAAAATAACATGGAGAATAACGCAGTAAGACACTCGGTTAACCTCTGACCTCTGCATGTGCCTGTGTACGTCCCCCACCACATGATTAAAGACACACATGTATAAACAACCCCCAATGAGCAAACACTTGGGAAGATCTATCGTGTTCTTTTGAGATATGAGCTGAAAGAATAAAAGGAATTTCCCACCGACAGGCTACTAGCCTTAAAACTCTTCCAGCTTTTTCCGCACCCTGGTCACACGCTTTCAGTGATGAGCATCACCAGATGTGCTTAGACAACTCTGAGCACAAAGCTTTGACATGGTACATTGCTGGGCACCCAATCATTAGTAGAGTGAGATGTAGGATGATTCCCAAGGCTGTAAAGCAGCGATTTGTTGCTTGCTTCAGTTGGATCTTTAGTTCCTGGCCTCACCACCTGCAGAGACTGGCCCTCAAACATCTCAACAAGTATAGGAAGGAGACTGATGGAGGGGAAATTGGAATAAAAAGAAATAATGAGTGTTCCTCTATCTTATTTTCTTTGGATGTTACAAAAGCATATAACCCATTGCAGGTCCGTGTGAGCAACCCTAAAGCTTGGATATTTTGCCTCTTCATCAAAAATCCTTTTCTCATACATGTCTATCCTGGTGCTGGCTTCCCTACAGGGATAGACAGGATTACTAATTGGATTACTATTTGGAATATGCTTCTCCCACATTCAGGTGTTTCAGGAGTTTTTAAAAGCTTGAAACCTAGAGAAATCCATCCAATGGCCCTCCCAGGTGAGAGCTTATTCTAGTACAGCGTCCAGCCTGCCTTTCCTGTGCAAGACCAGGTGCTCCCGGTCTCTGCCGCTCAGCTCTGCACCCGTGACCCCCAAAGCCATCTCTGACAATGTCAATACACTGCATGGCTATGTTTAGCATGCATTTGTTTAGAAAAACAGTGCTGTCTTGATGATTCTTATTAGCTTAGTGATCGCCAATGAAATAGAAGATTCTTGCTCAAGATAGGGATAGCTTCAAGGCTGAGCTGTGTGAACTTTGGAGTTGCCATGTGAAGCAAAGTCACTGCTGTCCCCAAACATCTTTTGGTGACATTGGGTCAGCAGCATTTTGCAGGGAGAGAGAGAGGCAGCTTGTAAGATGAACAAAGTCAAGGGATTTTTTTATTTTTTAGGTGAAGATTTTTTTTTTCTTAATTTTAAGTCAAGCATAAACCAACATATACGGTAGACATACAGCTTTTGGACTCAACACATGATCCTCCTCACTCAATATAGTTGAAATATTTGGACACTCTCATTAGCTCTAAGTATCTCCCACTACCAAACCTTGGGGCCCAAAGTTTCTGATCCATGTCCATGTCTACTGCATACATCCCCACATTACCTACATCTTCATTTTTTTGAGGTTAGATTATATTAGAATGATTAAGGTAAAGTTGTACTTATCTTCTGAAGCCTTAGATGAAAAACACATAACTTTTTTTAAAAAAAACTTTTGGAAGCTTCAAACTATTTCATCAAATCACTATGATGACTGTATACTTCTGAGTTAAAATTAGGAATAAATTTAAGTATTACTTTCCCCCTCTCTTCCATTCCCTCTCATTTTAACTGAGTTATAAGACAGGACTTGATTAAATAAAGTGGAAGGCATCATGCTGTAATTGAAAGCATTTTGGAGTTGGGTTTTCCTTGTGTATACTTTCTCTTTATTATATTACATTTCACTCCCCCAATTAGATGCTTAACATCAGTAACAGATGCCCATGCTCCACCCAATGTGTGCAGAGGAGATCACGTCCAGTATTAGTCTTGAGAGTCAGTTAAGGCTCAACATAAATAGAACAAAATATTTTATTTAACCCACCAGGGAATGAGAAGTTCCAATTGCCAGATCTACTAAGAAAAACAAATGACATTTCATTCATATTTACTTTATAGCATAAGGCATACATTCTGACTGGCGATGAACACATTGGCTGGAGAAAGCTGGTATGGTTCAGATACATAGTATTCTCACAACTCCATGATTTGAATGTTTGGACCCCAGAGAATGCCACTGAGGACATGGCTCTGGAACCCAGGAGGTGGGGCCCAGTTTCAGGAAGTGGGTCACTGAGGAACATATCCCCCCTTGATGTCCCTGTCTCTTTCTTGGCTTCCTGATCGTCCATACAGTGAAGAACTACCTTCCACCTATATATATATATATTTTTTTTTTTGATAAAAGGTCTCATTATGGATTCCTGGCTGGCTTTGAACTCATAGAGATTCGCCTGCTCTGTCTCCTGAGTGCTGGGCTCAAAGCTATGCACCACCACACCTGGCCCACTTACACTCTTGACGCCATAGTATCCTCTCCCAGAGCATGGTGTCAAATAACCACAGACTGGAGCCTTAGAACTGTGAAGCACTAAGTTCATACTCCTTGAAGTTGCTTCTGTTGGACATTCTGTCCAAAACGTGTAGCTTATGAATACAGATGCTGACAGTTATGGGTTTTATAAATGCTGTGCACTCTTGTATGGCTGCTCCCACAGAAATTGGGGAGATTTGACATTTATTCTGTGACTTGTATAGGAAGTCACCAAACAGACACGCCCCAAGACATGTCTTGTGTAAGTAGTTAAGCTGGAGCAATCAAGGCATGGGTATCTAAGCAAGAATTGCCTCAGGCCAAGTGTGTAAAGGTATGTTATTGGCTCATGTATAGCATGGGGGTGGGGAGAGTAAAGAACAGGGGTTGGAGAGAAGGCTCGGTGGTTAAAAGCAGATACTGCTCTTGCAGAGGACATAAGTTCAGTTAGCACCTACACTGGGCAGCTCATAACCACCTGTAACTCCAGCTTCAGGGCATATCATTCTCTCTTTTGGCCTCCACGGGCACATGTGCTCATGTGCTCACACACAGAGACACACACTCATGTAAATAAAAATAGACTCATTAAAACAAACTAGCATGCAGGCTTGAATAAGCCTGAAGCAGGGCCTGTTGATTTACCACTGGCTGATGATCAGTGACCTAAGACAGTCATGAATTAGTACCTAGAATGCCCATTTTTCATGTGTGATGGGGGCATTGAAACTTCCTTCCTTTAGAACTATATGAGATGGCACCATAACATTTGAAATTCTGCTGCTTATCCACTTCTGTTATATGTGTTTGTGTGTGTGTGTGTGTGTGTGTGTGTGTGTGTGTGTGTGTGTGAGTGTGTGTGTGTGTGTTACTTAGAAGGCTCTTGATGGCCCCCAACAGATCCTAGAGCAGTACAAATCCAATGAATAACTGACAGGGAAACACATTAAATTATTTCACAGAAAAAGTGCATGTGAGTGAGCTAGACATCTTGCACGCTCACAATGATTTCCTTACAAGTAGAAAGGTGTCCAGATAAAGGGAGAGGTCTTAGAATATTAGGTTATATTTCCGCAGCTCCTTTACATTATGTTCAGTGGTGATCTTTGTGTATGTTACTGATTTTGCTATCTTGGCAACCCAGTAAGTATCTCCAGTTTCAGAAACATTAACCCCCTTGTGAAGGTTTGTGGAATTTTGTAAATGGCAAAATCGAGACTTGCCACTGGGCCTTCAAGTTTTGTGTTAAAAAAACATGAAGAAGACTCTATTATGTTCTGACATGTCACAGCTGCTGCCTTCCCAGCAGACTGGTGACAGAGCAGGGGAGACTGGCATGAAGATACCTGCTATTTCATATGTTTATAGGAATGAACAGCTGGCTTTCCAAACATCTGGAAGAAGGTCATTAATGGTGACTAAGATACTTGTAGGTGTCTATAAGAGTGATTCCTGACTTTGTTTTACATGGTGGAATAATTCTCCCACAAATGGGAAGACTAATATCTTAATTTTATTTAAAAAAAAAAGTAAAACAACTGGCATAGTCTACCAGTATCACATTAATGAATATAATTACTCTCAAAGCAATAGCTTACACTGTCAGAATCAGGAGATAAATCTTACCCCTTCAATGTGCCCTTTCCTGTCTCTCTCATTCCCTTTCCCATTTCCTCTGATTTCACCTTTCACCCCTCTCCTCTTCTCTTCCCTTTCTTCTCTCCTCTCCCTCTTCTTCCTCCCTCTTCACTCTTGTCTTCTCCTGTCAGTCCAGGTTATGAACTATCATTTGAGACACACAGGTGAAGCCCTCCTTCCCCACTGGGAACATGTGCTTCCTTCCTTTAGAAAAGGACCCTGGGCTGCAGTGAACTAAACCATTGAGAGACTTTCAGAGTTTCTGCAATCTGTGTTTCCAAGAAACATGGTGGATTTAGAATATTAGCATGCCGAGGTGCAAGGCAATACGTTGCAAAGGAGAGTCTGGCACTACAGGAGCGTTGTAACATGTCCACTGGTGACAAAAGGAGCTTACCTCATCTCCTCCGAGCCAAAGTGCAAGGGGCTCCATAGCCATAGGAAGCAGAGTCTAGAAACAGCCTATGCACCTGACAGCTGAGGAGGCTCCCCAGGGAAGGGCCTTGGAGGCTGTTGGCAAAGGGTGGAGACTGCAATGCTTGGATGGTGGCTCCAGGCTGCACCATCCATCGCTCTAGTGGAGCTGATGTCTCCCTATGAGTGTATTAACACTCCTGAAAACACAATTGAGTATGAGTCACTTCATCTCCTCATGCTCCCCCACCCTCTTCTCCATGCCCTTCCATAGGCACTGAAACGTCCTCCAGAATTCTCCGGATCTCCTAACTAGGCTCAGCTCTTTGGCCATGGGGGGAGATCTGGTTCCTTTATGACCATATGAGGTACAAGATGGCTGGTGAGCAAGACTCATGGGAGCTTTGTGTGAACAATCTCCACTCTGTAGGCTCCTTAAGCTAACATCAGTTGAGGAGAGGTGATAGCTGGAAGCTGGTCAGAAGCTCCCCAACTAGAGTCACATCTCAGCAGGACCCCAGGTCACGTGTGAGCCCTTTGGGGTCTGAGATGTACTGTTGCAAAGAAGATCACTCTAGGTTGTAAAACCCCTCCAGCATTGGTGTCTAGTAGAGCTGAGCTGTAGCTGCTGGGTTCCTAAAAGTTAAAATAAATTCCATACTACTATAAAGAGAGCATAAGTCCATGGTTTATTAAGCCAATTAACCATGAATTCTACATGTCTTAGGATTTCATGAGGGTCTCATTGCTGTGAAGAGACACCATGACCAAGGCAACTCTTATAAAGCACAACTTTGAATTGGGGCTGGCTTACAGATTCTGAAGTTCAGTTCATTGTCATCATGGGAGGAAGGATGGCAGTGTCCAGACAGACAGAGCACTAGAGAAGGAGTTGAGAGTGCAACATCTTGATCTGAAGGCAGCTAAGAGGAGACACTGTCACACTGGCTAGAATTGAGCATACAGATGAGTCCTCAAAGCTCCATCTCCACAGTGACATACTTCCTCTAACAAGGCCACACCTCCTCCAATAAGGCAACAACTCTTAAAGTACCGCTTCCCATGAGCCAAGCATATTCAAACCATCACATTACATGATGCCAAAACTACCTTCAAAGACAGTCCCTGATCTGGGTGGTACCCTGACCCTCTAAGTCTAAAAATCAGGAAGAATAAGCATTTAGAGTTTCAGGGTTAGTGCAAGCTATGGAGTGAGTTCAGAGTTATCCTGAGGTATAAGGAAAATCCTGTCTAAAAGACAGAGTTAGGGAGTATGGAGAAAGAATACACATGGTACAGGAAATGTAGGGCAGATAGGAGGCTGTCAAAATGAAACCTTAAATATCAAATGTCTTTTTTGAAGTTTGTCTTCTTTTCAGTCATGCAGAGGTTATTTGATTTTTTTTTACTGGACAAAAATTACATGTAATGTATCAATATGTAGTCTTACAGAGTTTGGACTACTTGTGTATTAAGCTTTTTCTTTTTAAGAGAAAGAGTGGGCTGGAGAGATGATCCAGTCAACAAAGCGCTGACTGAACGGAGATGAGGACCTGAGTTTAGATTCCTAGAAGGCGTGGAAAAGGCCAGATGTGGCATCTTACATTCACACTCCTGCAGTTGGAGAGGCAGAGACAGGTAGATGATTCTCTGGAGATGGCTGACCAGCCAATCAGGCATAACTCCATGTTCATTGAAAGAGCCTGCCTCACAAAGCTAGGTGAATTACAATTGAGGAAGGTGCACTGCATCAACCCCTAGCCTTCATATGCACATATATTCAAGACGATCCACATGAACAGGGATGCAGGGAAAAATATGCACCTACAGAATCCAGAATCACACAAAGGCTTGGTGGACAATGTGCTGAAAAGTTACCCAGGGAAAGTTTATATTAGTTCCATTTGGGGATAAAGCATTTAAACATGAACTGTGGCCAGAAGATGCTACAAGCTTCTCTTAAGACAAAATGCCTTCTCCTCTGACCTTCCAAAGACACACATCTTATCTATCCAAGCTTTAATTGCCATCGTGGGCAATTGAAAAATAGAGAGAGTGTGTCAGCCTCCATTAAACAGTCATGGTACACATGGCTTCTATGGGAAAGTCACCGGAGGAATCTATGGTGAACTGTCAGGGTCTGTCCTCTTAGCATGCCAACACAGGTTGTTTGAACTGGCTGGTGACCACCCACAATGCCAGGGTAAGCACAGCTCCCAATGACATACCACATAGGACATAGGGTCATAAAATGGGTTTTAAGATGCCAAGGCAAAGGCAGAGACTCTGGTGAGCAAACCCCTTTGAGAGCCTTCCTCATGGTCACTTGAGATGATTGAGCAAGACGGACCCATGTCACTAAGAAAGCAAACTGATGGAAGTCCCTTGGAGCCAGAGAGAGAGAGAGAGAGAGAGAGAGAGAGAGAGAGAGAGAGAGAGAGAGAGAGAGAGAGAGAGAGAGAAGAAGAAGAAGAAGAAGAAGAAGAAGAAGAAGAAGAAGAAGAAGAAGAAGAAGGACTTGTTCTTGTATCATCTGCTGTATTGTCCTTACCAATGAGCATGTGCTGAGCAATGAACACGATGTGCCTTCGAGGACAATTCAGCAAGACATTTTAGCCTGGATTTCCTCAAGAAACTTCAGAAGATCCTTAACACTGTTAATATTGTTAGCATAATATTGTATATATGGTCATTATGTATGTATATGTAGATGATGCATATGTATATGTATATGCATATGTGTGTATGTATGTGTGTGTGTGTGTGTACGTGCACATGTACATGTATATGCATAATGATCCTGCAAATGTTGAGCTGGTCAGAATGACTGACTCACCTAAGCTGCCCTTATGGCCTTGTGGTTCCTCCTGTCTGGAAAGTTCTCTCCTCTTTGCTTCTCTTGTGTGACCCCGCTATCCCCACAAGGTCCGTCTGTCCTTCAGGACTCTCAGTGAAGCTTCTCAACTCTTTCTCCATCCTTCTGAAGCCCTTCCCCTCCTGTCCCAAGGGGGCCCTTAGGGAAAATTGCTGTCTTTTCTAAGGTGATTTTAAAGTGTTTCAGAACAAGAAATGGATTGGAGAGAGTAAAGCTTATTGGATCCCAACAGCAACTGGCCAGGTGCTATCCTATGGTGTGATTTGCTTTTTTTGGATTCTCTGGCCCTTTGTCCATGGGGAGGGGGTGGTGGTCAGAAGACTTCTTCCTGGGTTCCCCCAACAGGATCAGGAAATAGAGAAAGACACAAAAACAAACCAAAGTGGTCACCCTGAGCTGTGATTACATGCTACTTTTTCCTAACCTGAAACATTTCCTTTGCCAATTGTTTGGCCAGGAAACATTTCAGCTCTGTTTAAGGAGATGGAAAAGAAGGTAAGTCGAGGGAGAGAGAGGGAAAGAGAGAGAGAGACAGAGACAGAGAGAGACAGGGACAGAGAGAGACAGAGAGACAGAGAGAGAGAGACAGAGAAGGGTGGAGTTTGGGAGATAGTTTGAAGATTTAAAAAAATGTAACAAAAAAGGAAGAAAGAAAAGAGTGCCGAGTGAGGAGTGCAAGGTAATGCAAGAGGCTGTGGAAGGAATATGGGAGAGACTCCCCCAGACACCGTGGGCACATCCATTCATGTGCGTGTACAGCCCACAACTATGTTTGCACAAATCTATCAGGGATATCAAGAATGTTATAATGATACTCCTTCACCCGTGGCTCTCATTTTAACCACTGTAATAAGCAAAACGCACAGCACACATTGCTGGCCCTGAAGGCTATAATTTTCTCTGAGGAGAAATATTGCAAAAAAGGAAAAAAGGGAGAGAGAGAGAGAGCAAGAGAGAAGAGAAGAAAACATGATATTTTGTTCAGATCCTAAAAAAAGCATTTTTCCCCTTTCTCTGTTGCTCTTTCCTTTCATTAAACTGTCCTTAAGTGCTTTTAGAGAAAACTAAGTAGGCCACAATTCTGGGCTGTTGACTGAAAGATTATAAGTCTGGGAGACTTCTGGGATGACCGGAGAGAGGCCCAGGTCCCTTTCCTGAAACCCGGAGACCCATGGGGGCCGTGCCAGCTGCGGCTAGATTCCTCACACTGAAATGATTTCTTATTTTGAAGGGAAATCGGGGACATTCTTATCCCTATTAGTCTTAGGAGAACTTGGGCCCCTGCCAGATTTTATTGGAAAATTGCAACAAAGGAATTAGAGATAGCAGGTCCTTATATTTGGAGGGTTATGTGAGAGGCATATCGAAACCATATTTATTTCCAGATCAACTCTGCTCCTGGGGCTCAAGTATATTTTCTATGTTTTGAATATTCACATTTCCTGTAACTCAGACCCTTCTGGTTAACTATTCTCTCTCTGTCTCTCTGTTTCTCTCTCTGTTTCTCTCTCTGTTTCTTTCTCTGTTTCTCTCTCTCTTTCTGTGTATACATAAGATGCAGTTAGTAAGTAGCTTAAGGGGGGAAGTTACTACAAAGACATGGGTGGGTCTTGGGCCACTGGGAGTTTCAATTTCTCTAGAAAAAGCATGGGTCTAGCTGGACCCACAGGTGATTGGGCACATGAAGGGACACCAGGGGAGACATATCACATCCAGGATGTAGAACCTATTGACAATGGGACAGAGACTGTTTATTCTCAAAACACAATGGTTATTACTATAAGCCCAATTTAAAAAAATGTGTGGTGCCAATGCCAGGATATGGCTATTTAGATTAAAGCTAGCCCAAGATAAATGGTGAAATGGTGACTGGGCTCTGAACTTGTAACATCCCAATGTTTCTACATCACTAAATTTTTAATCAGTCAATCAACCTTTGCAGACATGAATTATTTTCAGAGATGCTTATTCACAGAATGTTTCTTTGATGTTCTGAATGGAGTCAAGTTGACAATGGAGACTGTTTCTCTGTTTCCTCAGTTCTCCATTCTGACCGACTGGTGTGAACTAGATTGTGAAAAAACCCCTGAAGAGTAAGAAAAATGGCTCTAGACAGAGAGGCTAGTCTGAGACAAGGATACTGGTCTTACATTCTTTTTTGACCTAAGTGGGTTCCATGAACTGAGATGAGCTTGAGAGACCAGTTAGACAAAGAGAAGAGAGAAAAAAAATCTATTTGGAAGAGATGTGAGATAGATACCTTGAATTCTTTTCTTTATAGTCATAAATTTTACTACATTCCACACTATTGATTTTTACACAGCCAAGGAACAGACAAAGCCATGGCAATTTCTACTTTATTGTATATATGGTGCTGGTTCAATAAACTTTACATTGTTTTCCAAAGTTATTTCTCTTTACCCACTAAAAAAATGGAGACAAAAGATATGTGGACATTTATTCAAAGGCAAGAGAACAAACTTAAAGCTCTATGAGGAATTAAACTGCTCTACAAGGAAAGACTGGGTCATCTTCTCTGCCGTGGGATTGAGCATGGCATGGCATTGGGCTATTGCTGGTTGTTCACCTAATTCTGCACTTTTGATATAGCAGAATCATACTCCTTCAGCCATAAGAGAAAATAGGCTGCTATTACTGGGGCAAGGCATGTGAGAGAGGGATTTGAGTAAGAACAAATGGCTAGATACTGGAAGAAGAGCACCGGCTGCCTCTGGCTTAGATATTCTAGATGCTTAGCTGGTCCACACCCAGATCTTGGGTGAAGCTTCCCATTCAAAAGTTTTGTTCTCTTGGCTTCCAGGAAAAAAATCAATGTAGCTGCCTTTTGATATCATCTTTTATCTTTGTTCTATTATCATTTATTGGCAAGCACCACGTTTCTTATGATTCATGGAATGGCTGACATAAAGCCTCTGCAATAGAAGAATTAAATGTATCCCAATTAGAAGGACACATCTAGCTGGCAAGTGCACTTACTGGGAGGGGTACTTACAGATGGGGGTACTGGATGACTCTAGGTTTTCCCCTAGGGGATGATTGGATTAACTGAGTTGTAGAGGTATGGATATGACTAGAATGGTCACCTAAAAACTTGTGATGTATTCAGGAAACCTAAATGCTCAAAAGCACGAGAACTGGCTGACTCAACTCTCATCTCTCCCCTCCAGTCTTGAATTCTGCAATACCTACCAACTCTTATGCTCAGAAGCCTCCCTGGAGACCTCTCCTTCCCAGTTCCCTGGCCCTAAGTGAGCTTGGCATCCTGTCCCCGAGCCAGCGCTGATACTGAAAGGCAAACATCCCTCCTCCTCACACATAGATAGTGTGCTCACTCTGCAGCTCAGCCTTATCTCACACCCTCTAGAGTCCAGAGGGTGAGCACACTAGACTCTCCAGATGGATCTTGTCTTTCAGTATCACTATGAGATGCCACTACCAGGAGCCTAGACCCCTTGCTTCTTGCTCTCTTTCCAAGAAGCCCTTTTCACCGAAGCTCCCATTTTATAAATATCTGGCTGGTTTCTCTCATTGTCTACTCACAAAGTGCTCTGTAAAAGGAGGATTGGAACTGTATTTTATCCTTCTTGGCAGCACTCCCATGCAAAGTGCAGAATGACTGTCTTCATGTGTTCCTACACATGCATAAGATTGGCGTGATTACCGACCAACATCAAGTCCCATGGGCCCAAGCACCTGACCAAAGAGCTGTGCACTGACCAGTCCCTCAATAAATACTTTTGGATACACAAAAACAATTCACAACCCTCCTTTTGTGACTTCTTTCTGCATTAATAGTACTTAGAGATGGTGAAGTTTAGTGAAAGAAACCTGTGTTTTTTTTCCCAATCAACTGTCTTTGCCAACTCAAGTCTACAAGGTTCTGAGCCACAGTGACTGAATTGCAGCCTGAGCTTCTCTTCCTATGTGCCCTCCTGTCTAAGTCTCTATTCATGGCCCCGTGGACATCTGTGTGGTCCTTAGCAGTACCATTCTCCTTAACCCAATGCATAGTCCCTATCAGCCTTCTGTCAAAGAAAATGGTGGTCACCTGCACAGTGGGAACAACCCGTGTCTTATAAATGCTCTCTCACTCATTCACATAGCAGATTTATATCATCTTATACTTGATAATTAATCTTTATTGCCAACTTGACTAGAATTGCGATCAACTGGATGCAACTTTGGGCCTGTCTATGAGAGCATCTCCCGAGAGGTTTTACTGAATGTGAGTGACATCATTCCATGAGCTGAATCAGGTGAGGGCAATCTGAGCACTGACTTTAACCTTGCTCTGATTCCTGACTGCAAGTACAATGAGAGCAGCAATTTCAGGTTCTAGCCACCTTGTGGTCCTTACCTCGGTGGACTATACCCTCGATCTTGGAGCCACGGTTGCGTTTACAACTGTAGAGGCTAAAAAGGAGTCAGAAATGGTTGAGAACTCACTTTAAGGATGTTCCTAGAGAGCTAGGATGGTTCTAGAAGCTTTGGAACTTCTCACAGAAGGTGCTTGAGAGCCACTCTGTCCCTGTTACAGACGGTGCGTGTGCTAATGATCCACCTGCAGTTGGTGATTGCCCAGTTCACTAACTGTCTTGAAAGTCTTGGAAAAGATAGTTTCAAACTCTCTAGGCCCAGAGTTTTTCCAATGCATGTGAATTGACTAGTCTAGATAGCTCTCAGGCTTATAAACTAGAAGTTAGCAGTTAAAGGGGTGTCCAGCTATGCCAAACGGATAGGGAAATGGCACTTCTGGATGTCAAACAGCACTCAGAGGACATTTTAAATTAACTCCTTTAGCCCCACAGGGTCTGCACCTTTGTTAATCCTGTTTTAAAGGTGAAGCAATTTGGGCCCAGGAAGATCAAGTGACTCTCAAGGTCACACACTCTGGTCTGTAAAGAAGATTATTGGCTGAGTGGCTTTAAAGTATGACTGCGCACTGGGCTCAATAGTGCTCTTTTATGCTATGTCTTTAGTATTCTTGAGTTCATGCAACTCAGAAAGGCCTTAGGTATATTTTTTGTCTCACTGCTGTGACATAATACTTACCAAAATGACTTACAGAAGGAAGAGAGGGTTTATTTTGGCTCATGGGTTGAGGGTTCAGTCCATCCTTACGAGGACAGCTTAGTTGCAGGAGCATGAGGTGGCTCTCATTGTAGCCATAGTCAAGGAGCAGAAAAATTTATTCTAGTACAAGGCTCTTTTCTCTCTTACCTTTTTCCTTCCTTCCTTCCTTCCTTTCTTCCTTCCTTCCTTCCTTCCTTCCTTCCTTCCTTCCTTCCTTCCTTCCTTTCTCTCTTTCTCTTTCTTTCTTTCTTTCTTTCTTTCTTTCTTTCTTTCTTTCTTTCTTTCTTTATCTTTTTCTGTCTGTCTGTCCATCTGTCTGCCTGTCTTTCTTTGTTGTTGTTGTTGTTGTTGTTGTTGTATCTGGGACCCAGTCTACAGTGGAGTGAATCGTATTTGTTGAGGTAGAATTTGATTTGCCATTGGGCATTGTCATTGAGGATTGTGATTTAGCAAAGAGTACAAAGAGAATGGTATTGCGAATGGAGGGAGCAGCAACTCAGAAAGTGTGTGTGTGTGTGTCTGTGTGTGTGTGTGTGTGTGTGTGTGTCTGTGTGTGTGTGTGTATGTGGGGGGAATTTGGGCATGTCAAGTCAGAGAAGGCTTGACAGCCAGAGCTGTCCCAGTGGGAGATCAACAGAATGCAGAAAGTGTAGGTTCTGAGTGGCCATTGGTGGGGGAAATTGGAGCTGAGTGAGTTCAGCTCTCTCTCTCTCTCTTTCCCTCCCTCTCCCCCACCTCTGTGTGTATGTGTGTGTGGGTGCGCACATGCACATGCATGAATGTGAGTGCATGTGCCATAAAGTATGTGTGCAAGTCCAAGGTTAACTTGAGGATGTCAGTTCGCTAAGTTCTCTCCTTTCAGTCTATGAGTCTCAGAGATCAAATCCAGGTCATCAAGCTTCACCTTTACCCACTGAGCCATCTCTCTGGACCAATGTAGTAGTAATCTCAAGGCACCTGGCTCACACCTATTCGGACTATATCTAGAAAGTGGACCTGTGGACAACAGCAAGAATAACAAGGAACTGTTGAGTTCCTATCCAGTACCAAAACCTTTGTGTATAGTTTTATTTAATCTTCCAGGGAAATGTACTTTTGTTTTGTTTTGTTTTGTTTTCGTTTGTTTGTTTGTTTGTTTTGAGACAGGGTTTCTCTGTGCAGCTCTGGCTGTCCTGGAACTCACTCTGTAGACCAGGCTGGCCTCGAACTCAGAAATCTGCCTGCCTCTGCCTCCCAAGTGCTGGCATTAAAGGCATGCGCCACCACCACCCGGTGACATGTACTATTGAAAGCCCTCCTTCTACTTATTCTTAATGGCAGAGTCCCAGCCAAGGAAGAGCACAGGCTGCTCTCATCAATCCTTTCTCCAATCTGCAACTGAGAACAGGGTTCCAAAGTGGCAAGACTCCTTGACAATCACATGCTGGCCAATCAAGGTGCAGCTTGGATGACCTGAGTCTAAATCCATTCTCTTTATTTGTTCATGTGTTTTACTCAAGGC
Organism: Mus musculus; assembly: GCF_000001635.26. Lineage (NCBI taxonomy): Eukaryota > Metazoa > Chordata > Mammalia > Rodentia > Muridae > Mus > Mus musculus. The sequence goes on along the minus strand of NC_000083.6, from coordinate 44,304,670 downwards.
TCAGCACATGTTCTGCACTATCTTTGTTCATTTGTCGTTATGGTAATTTTGGGGGGAATAGTTCATAATATGTGCAGTGACACAATGAAGAAGGTGAGCGAGCAGTGACTGGTACATCCTTTGACAGATCTGTGGCTTCCACCTCGAGTTCTCAGGGCATCCATCCAAAGCCATAGTGGCTGCAGCTGAATAAGGTTGCCTACCAGGTTGACCAGTGGTGGTACCACATGGCCTTAACTAGAAGTTTCTCCATTAGTTCATTGTAAGGCAATGGACTATAATGCGTGGAGGGTCTGAGAAAAGAGCTGGGGTTTTGCTTATATGGAAAATCCCCTGTGAACAGGTGTGTGTTCTTTACCACTTCCCAATGTGGACCACCCACATGTTGCTGTGCCCTGGAATGGAGAGAGGAAACAGCCATGTGTTTTCATTTAGGTGTGACTTGTACCATTGTGCAAGTGTCACAGCTGACATTGTTCCTCCTGTGACTCTGGAATTCTAAACACAATGTCTCTGACTCCTTTGCCCTGAATTTGGTCAGACAAGTTGAAAAAAGGATCAGGGAGGCCTGAATCATTAGTGAATCCTCCTTGCCCATCAAAGAACTGTTGTATTTCTCAAGTTCTTACAGCTAGCTAGTGGCAGAGGTGGGCCCAGAACCCAGCACAGCTGCACACCAGAGTGGAGCCAAGAAGTACTCTGGCCTTGCTATGCTTTCTCCAGAAAATATCAGAATGACAGAAAACCACCTGAAACTGGTTGATCTGTCAATTATCTACCTACCTACCTACCTACCTACCTACCTATCTATCTCTATCTATCTATCTATCTATCTATCTATCTATCTATCTATCTATCTATCTATCATCACCTAATCTGTTATCTATCATTTATCTAATCTATCTATCATCTATCTATTCATCTATCTATCTATCAGCTATCTATCTAGCTATCCTCACATATCATCTATCTGTCTGTCTATCAACTCTCTACCAACTACCAACTATATATGTATTATCTATCTTCTATCTATGTATCATAACCTAATCTGTTATCTATCATCTATCCTATCCTATCTATTTATCATTTTATCATTTATTATCTGTCTATCTACCTATCTATCTGTCTATATAACTATCATCTATCCATCAATCATCAATGCACCTACTCATGTATCTACTTATTCATCCAATCATCATCCATCTTCTATCTACAAAACATGTTCATATGTATAAGCACAATATGAATTTTTATTACATTCATAATATAAGTTATGTCATCCATTCATTATCTATTCCTGTGGACAATTCCATGTGTTAAAATATACTATATATGATATTCATAATATTCATGTTTCATATGTATTAGTTCCCAATTTATTCATCTACATGTTTCATTTATCCTTTTATTTAATCTATAATAATTTCTAATAAGTCAGAGAAACCCTAAAGGTAGTTTACAAGGATGGATGAGAGGCTGCTATCCCTCTAGGAATCTATCTTAATAGATTTAAATAGGTAACCATCTGTATAGTCAGGTACAAAGCGGTTCTTTCTGGAATGTCTATGTTCATATATGTGATATAACAGAAAATAGGATTTGCTGTTTTGTTGAGGGACATACTAAATACCAGAATTGATTTAGTTCCCAGTGTGTTTAAAATCATGTTATGTTTGTATTTTCCTCTAGTCCTCTCTCCAGTCCACAAACATGTGCTGTTATCTTATTACACTGCTATAAATGACCCCATGCATTTGTGTATATGTCTGTGTAACTGTATGTGTGTATTTTGTATGTATACACATACAAAATATGTGCATAGCATATATGACATGTAATCATGGTTACAGAGCCAACAGAGAACAAAATTAGTCAGTAAGTTTCAAACTGCTCAAGGATATCCTGATTTTTCATGAATCCCAAGAATGTCTGGGCTTTTCATGAACACACTCCTATCTATCAGTTATCTATCTATCTATCTATCTATCTATCTATCTATCTATCTATCTATCTATCTATCTTCTATCTATCTATCTTCTATCTATCTATCTATCTATCTATCATCTATCTATCTATCTATCTATCTATCTATCTATCTATCTGATGCTCTGTCCTTTGTGGCGGCTGGAGGTGAGGAGAATGGAAGATGACTGTTTTGCTAGGTTGCTTTTCAAAGATCTGAAAGATCCTGGATCTTCTATGATGGTTCATCTCCATTGCCAACTTAGCAGAATCTAGAATCATCAAGGAGACACATCTTTGTGGAGATGAGTGAGGGTGTTTTGAGAAAGGTTTTACTGAAGAGGGAAAACCCACCCTGACTTTGGGTGGTACCATTCCACAGTTAGGGAAAGCAAGTGGAGCACCAGCATTAAGCTCTCCCTGCTTTCTGTTATGTAACACGGCATGATGCCGTGGTATAATGCAGTATAATACTGCTCCGGTGGGAGTACCTGGCGGTCTCTGCCAAGGTGCTCCCCTGAGGAATCATACCAAGTGACAGGCCTAATAATGAAGAAAGTTTGTTAGGAAAGGGAGGGGAGTGGATACCCAGAAAAGGGATAGAGACAAAGAAAGAAAGAGAGGAAGAAAGGAAGACAGGAGCACATGGGAACACACAGAGAGAGACAGAGAAACAGACAGAGAGAAAAAAGAGAAGGAAGAGAGGAGAAGATAAGAGAGGAGGGGAGGGAAGGGGAGGGGAGGGGAAGGGAGGAGAGGAGAGGAGAGGAGAGGAGAGGAGAGGAGAGGAGAGGAGAGGAGAGGAGAGGAGAGGAGAGGAGAGGAGAGGAGAGGAGAGGAGAGGAGAGAAGAGAAGAGAAGAGAAGAGAAGAGAAGAGAAGAGAAGAGAAGAGAAGAGAAGAGAAGAGAAGAGAAGAGAAGAGAAGAGAAGAGGTGGGGTAACAAGTTGTCCTCTTGTACAACCTTGCTGTTGCACCTGGCTTCCAGGGCAGGTAGGCAGTGATGACGAAAGCTGTGGCTAAGTAGCTATTGGGCGGAGCCTAGCAGAATTGTCCTTAAGCCAACATTGACCAACTGCACCTTCCTCCTATGGTGCATTGCACTTTCCGAATGTGAGCCAATAGCGATGTTCCTATCTGTGAGTCACATATTGTCAAATATTTCGTCACAGCAACGAGAAATGCAATATACAGTGCATTGCAGGTGTCGCCGTCACTACTCGTCTTTAACCTTGTTCCTCTCCCTACACCTCACTTCCAGTACTTGTTCTAGGTTGACGCAGTTTGGCCTGAGTATGAGTCGAGTGTTTGAAGGCCAGTGGAAAGCCTGATATGCTGTAGCCCTTCCCTGGAGTCCCTGCCGAAAGCTATGTGGCACGGCTGTTCCTTTCGATTCCCTTTGAGCAGAGACCTTCGTTGTGGAAATCCGGCATGCCACCGTTCTTGACAAATTCAGATTTCTCAGCCTCCATGTCTAACAAGATGAGACCATTTGGCCCCGAGGAGTTGGGGAAGAGCTACTGTAAGGGCAATGTAACATGGTCAAGGCCAAAGGTGTCTATGTCGCCATTAACACCCAGGGATAAGTGCCAGACAGAGCAAGGGACCTGCTGTGTGGTGATGCCTGCAGGGACAGCTGGGAGGATGCCCGCTCGCTCGTGGGTGGTACAAGAGTCTAGCTCTGGTATTTCCATTCTTTCCTGATGAGGCAGAGGGAGCCTGGTCTTCCCAGGGCAACTCCAGCACAGCTCATTTGTGCATGTTTTACAATGGTGTTGATAAAATCCCTATGGAGCCCCAGAGCATGTGTGAGGAGTTCCCACCAGAAATCTAAACAACGCCCTGGCCTTGCTGACAGCTTAATAATGTGACAAAGTTCAGCCCCTTCAATGACAGGGACAGGAATGCAGCTGGGCTGGTCTGACCTAGAGCTTGGAAAATACCTCCCCCAACTCCAACCCAGCATTTGACAAATAACCTTTTCTTAGCCTTTTTGAAGGCACCAGACAGAATCAAGTGCCATGCATGGGCCACATGCCACTGCTAAAATGTTAAATGGAGTGGCAGGGGCCACCAGAGTCACTTGGGGCTGACATTTATCTTTATTATTATTATTAATAATAATGCATATATTACTTTTTGGTGCATTCCACGTTTTTCTCTTTTTTTTCCCTACTAAATCATGGGGCTGAACCTCAGCAGACCCAATAAATCACCCCATGAGCCCAAATTCAATGCAGCTGTCAGGCCAGATCCAAGAGGAGCAGGGCTGGCTTAATTGAGCTGCAGCAGAGACCCAATGGGCGTTGCCCAGAAAAATCAGAATAATAGCGGCAGAGCCGGTGACATTCAAGAGCGAGATGTGAGCTGCTAGCTTCAGCTTCAATTTTACAAAAGGAAAATGGTTGTGGGGGGCAGGGATGGGTGCAAGGAGAAATCCAGACTCCTGGTTTCTTTTCTTTTTTTCCTTTTTTTTTTCCTGCCCCAAAGCCAGTGCAGACAATGAGTTCCACATTTCAGAAGCTCAGCAGTAAAGTCTTCCATTTGCATCTCTCCCTTACCTTTCTTTTCCTTTGCTTCCCCTTGCTCCTTTTTTGGTGCCATGCACCTTCTTTTTCAACTAAAATAAAAGCTGAAAGTCGAAAAGCAACAGGATTTGAGTCGGAGCCAATTTAGTGGGCCAAGAGGTTACATATGGAGCCAACAAATCAAAGAACCGTGAAGGATATTACTGATTTAAAGCTATGTATGCTAAAGCCCCAATCCTAACAGCATTCATAAAGGTAAAGGCAACTAGTGGAAAAGCTTAACCGACAGACGTGGGCTTTCCCTCTGGCTGCCCTGATCCCTTTGCAAAATCACAGAGCATTTTGGCTGAAGAGAGCCTTCCCACCACAGCGAGCCCTCACCCTCAGGTGACTAGAAAGGAAGGCACCTACCTGCTCACCAGGCAGAGATGAGCTCAGCTGGATTCCACATAGAAGATCAGCAGCTCCGTTAGACTCATGTCTGTGGCATGTGGCGTGTATATGGATGGATGTACACAAATGCACATGTATATTATATGCACACAAATGCACATATGTATGTGTGTGCACACAGGTGTGCATGCATGTGTATATGCATATGTGTGTATGAATGTGAGCACATGTGGCCATGTATATTTGTAGATGTGTCCACAAGTATATGTGCAGGATTGTACATGTGTACGCTTAAGTGTATATGCACACACGCACATGTGTATGTGAACATACATGCACAAATATTCACATTTATGTTCATACACACATGTGCATGTGTATGTATTTGTGAGCGTGCACATATTTATGTGTCTGTCTATTGTGTGCAGACATATACATATGTATGTATCTCTGTGTGTACAAATGTATGTGTATCTGTGTGTGCAAACATTTGGATATATACACGTGGTCACATATGCATTCATGTATATTTATTTGTGTGAGCCCACACACACACACACACACACACATATTTACATGTGCATATACATATACAAATTCACACATATACATGTGCACATGTACACACATATATAAATGTATGTGTGCAGGCATACAAATGCACACACAAACACTTGTGTACACACAAACATATGTGAGTACACATACACTCATATGTAGACATATTCGCTTAAATATGCCCACATGTACAAATATAAATACACAGGTGAACTTGTGTGCACATATATTTGCATGTACATGCACATGTGTGCACACATATGTGCATATATAAATCACATGAATACATATGAACATGCATATACATGTACACAAACATACATACATAGTATACATATACACATTACAAATGTGCAGATATATACATACTCATGCATATATGTGTAAACAAAGTTACACATGTACACATATGCAGTTATATACACATGTACATTCATAATTGTATACAAACACATGTTTGCATGGTTTTCATGTGCATATACACATTCACATCCACACATATGAGCATACACATATACTTGTACATGCACATTTCAATACACATGTGTACATATGAGCACATCCACACACTGTATGCATACATACATATGCATACAAATGTACAAACACATATACATACTCTTGTATATATGTGCACATACATATGTGCATATGTCCACTCACATATACATATATTCTTGTGTACAAAATACACGTGCATATGTGAGTATACATTTGTGCACTTACACATACTTATACACACATATATACATGTACATGTCCACATGTGTGTACATATACACATGTGAACACTTCAATATACATGCATACATACAAATACACATGTACAGCCACATGAGTATGCACATGCTTATGTGTGTGTTGTTTGTTTAGATGTACATTACCAGAAAAAAACTCTTTCCTTTTCCCCCTTAATTTGTATAACTGTATATAATTTCAGGGAAATTTGATCCATGGGTTTTGGGTTCATTTGTACTTAATTGTAAAAATCTCTCTGGAAAGAGCTATTTTCTGACCCAGAGAATCATTTCTATCAAGCCCAGTGAGGGCTCTGCTATTCTAAACCACCATGCCTGGTGCAGAAAATTGACTGGGCCACCAAAGTAAGGTAAACCACCACAGAGGCAGAACACATTAGAAATGCTGGACCTGTAGACCTGTATTCTAGACTCAGGGGCATATAAGAAAAAGAAAACTCTCTGTAAAACAAGTAAATAAATGCGGGCTGGGGGTGTCTTAGTGGGCAAAGCACGTGATGTGCAAGCATGAGGACCTGAATTCAGATCCCCAGAACCCATATAAACAACTGATGTGGTAAGCATGCTCCTGCAATCCCAGATGAGAAGTTTGCAGGCCTGCCAGCTTTGCATCATTGTCCAAGAAACCTTGTGTCAAACAAGGCAGGAGGTGAAGACTTTCACCCCAGCTTGTTTTCTGATCTCTACATATGGGTGTGCCTCACACATACACAGTTAATTTAATAAATAAATACAATTAAAATTGTGGATATGACAGGTCAATGGTAGCATAAAGTATTTCCTGCACATCAGAGGGATGTGAGCCCACAGAAAGTACTTCCTGGCCACCCACAGGTGAAGGTTATTTAAACTCTGGTTCACAGGATCATGGTATGCTCTTGTTTTCTCTCTGAGCTTCTTAGAGAAAAGACTTTTTATCCAGAGATTCCAAATTACCCCAAACCATCTTGGATGATGCCCAAAGGCCATGACATGGCAACATGGCTATGTCCAGGACATAGATCTCTCTGTCCTCCGTCCACAGCAACCCAACCACAGCAGGGAAGCCACAGTGGCATTCCTTCCATCCAAAACAAACATGCCATTACCAATCTCAGATTAATTGATACCATTTGTGTGCCTACTTGTTGGGTTTAAGATGGAGGCTTCCCAACAACAATGGCTGCCACCCTGGAAAACCTCAAAGCACTTACAAGTTTGGCCCTTGGCAGAGCTTCCTCAACTATTCTTTCTTAACCCTACAGCTCCAAGCCTTTCTCCTCCCCCTCCCTCTCCACACTGAGGCTTTTCATAGTTTTGGAGTGAGTTCCAGTAGGAGATTATCTGGACTACTGAGTTTTGCTTTGAGTGTAGGTCTTTGCTGTCTTTAATTAATTAAGATACACATTTGCCCTTGAAATTACAATGTTTCTATAATTAATGAGAAAAAAGTAGTGTAATGATGTCATGGAAAGCCTTGCACATTTTAGTGGTTCAAAAAATAATGGGGTGTCCATTCGAGTAATCAGAAAGTTATGATTACTTCTCAAAGCAATGTGATCACCTTTATTTTCCGCATTCATCAATTTTCTATTTCTTCTTCATTCAACCACATGACTGGCTCTATGCACAGGGAGGGAAAGACTAGAGCTGCATTAAAATAGCTCCTTCCTTTTAGAAAGTTATAATTTAGTTCTAGACATAAGTGCGTACATGACCCACCATGTAAAGTGCTAAATTAGTGGTGTGGGCAGAAAGTGGTGGAGAAGATCAAGGTGGAGCCAGAGGGTGGATGGATAAAGTCTGAGCCAGTGGTAGGCAGCCTGGCTGCAGGCTTGTCTCTGTGATCCAAATTTTGTTCTCTTGAATGAGAAGCTCATATTAGAGCAGAATATGTCCCAAAGAATCAAGTTCAAGGAAACACTTTGATACAAAGAATTCCATGTATGGTTGGGAAAGAACATACTTTATACATTAGCATAAGATGAACCCTCTGAGGTTCTCTAGCGAAGGTTGTTTTAGCTTTTGTTGATGCAACAAAATCCTTCGTGGAAGCAATTTAATTAGGAAAGTTTAGTTGTCAACTTGATAGAGCTAAGAGTCATCTGAGAAGTGAACATCAACTGAGGAATTGTCTAGATCAGACTGGCCTGTGGGCATGTCTGGGGTAACTGTCTTGATTGGTAATTGATGTAGGAGAGGGTCTAGTTGTGATAAAAAAAAAATGACCAAAAGGAACTTGGGAATGAAAGGGTTAATTTGGCTTACACTTCCATATCAGTATTGATCCTTGAAAGAAATCAAGCCAGGAGCTGATGTAGAGGCCACGAAGGAATATTGTTTACTGGCTTAGTCCCCATGAAGCTCAACTGGCTTTCCTTCAGCATCCAGGATCACCAAGAGCAGTGGTCCCATCCACAATGAGCTTCCCCCCCCCCAAAAAAAAACATCAATCACTAATTTTAAAAATGCCCTATAGGCTTGCCTATAGCTTGATCTTATTGAGGTACTTTATCAACTGAGGTTTTCATCTCTCAAATGAGCTTAGCTTGTGACAAATTAACAGAAAACTAGCCAACACAGGGGGCTCAGACCACTGTGGGTGGTGTCATTCTCTACTCAGGAGGTCTTGGACTATACAAGAAAATAGTTAAGCATTGCTCTGTAAATGAGCCAGCAAGCAGCATTCCCTGTAGTTTCTGCTTCAAGCTCCTACTTGAGTCCCTTTCCCAGTTTCCCTCAGTGATGGACTGTAATCTTTAAACTAAAATAAACCCATTCCTCCCCAAATGTCTTTTGGTCATGGTGTTTGTCTCAGCAACAGAATAAAACAAGATTAAGGTCCTTTTGGATCCTTTTTTTTAAAAAAATGGTTCAATTCATGGTCATTTGGTCCTATTTCTTTGAGCCTATCTTGGCACGATAAATTATGGTTATTTATATTTGGTTATATATCCTTCATGTTCTTCATATCTCCCCAATGATCCAATTTCTTCTTGATAAATCTTACCTCCTAGATGGGCCATCATCTCCCAATAACACCATAGGCTGAGACCATGCCATTAACCCAGAGACTTTGGCAGGACATTTACCCAAAACAATTTTAAATTTGATTTAATTCAGTAAGTCTCCAATACATTTATTTCCAGAATCCCTCATTTCACTGAGAGCTCATCACCATAACGAACCTGAGGAAAATTCTACATTTTCCCCAACTGTGACATGGAGGATTTAGTGGAAGTGTAAAACTAGAGCTCACAGGATAAAGAAGACTAGTTGAAGTTGTATGTGCCATGCTCACAAGGGATGGGTTTCCAGGATTGTGAAGGGTGACATCACTGAAAGATTGAATTGATTGCTCAGCAAAGAGATGCCAAATACCCACAGTGTGCCCTGGACTTATGTGTAAATGCTGATCCTGACCTCCAGTGATGCCTAATAGTGGAGAATATGAAAACATCCACTTAGTAAGATGTATACCTGACCAATGAAAGAGATGTAAACAAATGCTCAGGGAAGACAAAGCCTGCCTCATAGGAAGGTGTAATTCTCCATGCATAGGTGCCATCAAAACTGCATTGTGAAGGAAGTGGATAAATATACACCTGCCTGGGACAGAAGGAGATGAGAGCACTCTAGGCAGTGAGAGACTTATGACAAATAGGTCTGAGAATGATAAGTGCATCTAGAGACTTGGGAACAACAGACCCTGCAATGAGGGGGAAACTGAGGCAGGCTGGCTGGGAGCAGACCTTGAGGAACCTATGTCAGCAAGTAACATCAGCAGGAAGAGCCTCAATCGTCTACAGTCAGGATAGTTTGGCAGTGTCTTGAGGAGGTCACTGAGACTGCTTTAGAATCTGAGTGATGCTTCCAGAGGTCTGGGCTCCTGTTATCCCCTTCCTTACCACACTGAGATTCTGTGCTTCTGCTCTCTGCTTCATGCCGAGAGGTAGATACCACTGAACTGAGCATATTTCTTTCTTCTTTAAAATCTTTTTTAAAATTGTATATTTTTAGACATATTTATGTTATGTGTGTGAGTACACTGTAACTGTCTTCAGACACACCAGAAGAGGGCATCCGATCCCATTACAGATGTTGTGAGCCACCATGTGGTTGCTGAGAATTAAACTCAGGACCCCTGGAAGAGCAGTGGGTGCTCTTAACGGCTGAGCCATCTCTCCAGTCCTGAACATATTTCTTAAAAATAATTTGCCATACTTTTTTTTAATCACAGCCAGGATCTAAAAATGGAAATAGAAACAATAAAGAAATCACAATAGGAGACAACCCTGGAGATAGAAAACCTAGGAAAGAGATCAGGAGTCATAGACGTAAGCATCACTAACAGAATACAAGAGGTAGAAGAGAGAATCTCAGATGCAGAAGATACCATAGGAAACATTGACACAACAGTCAAAGAAAATGCAAACTGCAAAAAGCTCCTAAGCAGAAACATCCAGAAAAATCAAGGACACAATGAGAAGACCAAACCTTAGGATAAGAGGCATAAAAGAGAGTGAAGATTCCCAATTTAAATCACTAGTAAATATCTTCAACAAAATCATAGAAGAAAACTTCCCTAATCTATAGAAAGAGATGACCATGAACATACAAGAAGCCTCCAAATGATCCTGGGTAAATGTCATACAGACCCTAAGAGAACACCAATGCCAGTCCAGGCTACTATACCCAGCAAAACTCTCCACTATGCTCATAGCACCCTTATTTATAATAGCCAGAAGCTGGAAAGAACCCAAGTGTTCTTCAACAGAGAAATAGATACAGAAAATGTGGTACATTTACACAATGGAGTACTACTCAACTATTAAAAAGAATGACTTCATGAAATTTGTCCCAGATGCCAGGAAAGCAAGCTTCCCAAGACCCCATGGTGATGGCATTAGCTTAAATACCCTCACAAAGTGTAGGGAGAACCTGTAGAGACCATATCCAGAGGTTGGCATGGTTCCCCGGTTGAGGGATGGGGCCACTCATCCATCTCCAAAATTTTAACCCAGAATTGTTCCCATCTAAAAGAAATACAGGGAGAAAGGGTAGAATAGAGACTGAAAGAAAGGCCATCCAGAGACTGCCCCACCTGGGGAACCATCCCACATGTAAACACCAAACTCTATTGTGGATGCCAAGAAGTGCTGACAGGAGCCTGATACAGCTGTCTCCTGAGAGGCTCTGCCAGATCTAGACCAATACGGATGTGGATGCTCACAGCCAACCATTGGACTGAGCACAGGAACCCTAATGGAGGAGTTAGGAGAAGGCCTGAAGGAGCTGAAGGGTCTTATCTGGCATCAATGGGAGGGTCCTGTGAAGGCTTGATATCCTGTTGTAAAGGAATGCTAGGGTAGTGAGGTGGGAGTGAGTGGGTGGGTGGGGTAGCACCCCCATAGAAGCAAGGTAAGGAGGGATGGGATGGGGGGCTTTGCAGAGGGGATATTGGGAAAGGGGATAACATTTGAATTGTAAACAAATAAAATATCCAATTAAAATAGAAAAAATTTTAATAGATGAAAAAGTAAAATAAACCCACCCATTCCAAAAAAAATAATAATAATAATTAAAGAGTACAAACAATTGGCTAGAAGAACATCTGATATTTTTCAATGCCAAGTGAAGGAAGCCTTTAAACACACACAAGCTACTGTTGCAAGGTATCCACCAGAGAAGACTACTTGGACATGGATTTAGGCCAATAGAATGTTCTTATTAGCTGGTCAGCAAGCACACTGAGTGTTGGGCACCCAAGTACAGTCTTGAGCCTTCTCAGAATGAGCTTTGAATCCCAAAACACACATCCTGGGTTGACATACTTCAGTTAGCAATAAATAATGGCTGGCCAGAAGTAGCACTACAGAAGCCAAAACGCAAGGTTGGTACATTTAAAGACTTTCACAGAAGTTTTTATTCTTGTTTTGGCAAGTACTGCTGGATATATGCAGGATTCCAAGGCAAGAATGGTACTTCTACAATGGTGTCAGTTGTGTTAAGATCTGGGGTTCTGTTACATCAGCACTAGGAGTGGTCCATCCACTACTAGCAGCAACAGCACCACCACCACCACCACTACCACAACCACCATTGCTACCACTATCACCACCATGACCACCTCCTCGAGTCCTGACATTACTTCCAGCTTGGACTCAACATCCAGAGTACCATCACAAGGTGAACCACAGGACATCATTATATAGCCTCCATTAGGGGAAATGTGTGCTCTCAACAGTTCCACTAAGAATGGAGGCATCCTGCCCACAACCACCTACATCACTTCTGCATAGACCACTTTCATGAGCCCTGCTTCAAGGGACAGCTTAAACCTTTCAAGGCCACCCATTGAGCAGTCATTCAACAGATTTCCTTTTATTGATAGCTCATGAGAAGTAACTGGACACTGTAATTATGGGACAGAATGGGGTACTTTGGTTTATGTTCTTTGAGAACTAGCAAAGAACCCATGACCAGTCTATAATGCCCCAAAAGGCAATCTAGCAGAGAACTGTAGCAGAGTTTCCCCCCCCCAGTTAATTTAAATATTAATATAACAAGAAGCCTGTGATTGGACAGGGAAAAGAGAGGCAGAGCTAAGAGATAGAGGGGCAGGAAATGAGGACAGAGAGTAAAGAAGGAAGATGGAGAAAGAGGAAGACAGTCTAGATTCCACGTGGCTTTAAATAGCTATGAATGTCATAAAAGAATAGAATAATTGGGATAACTTGTCTAAAGGTGGGCAGCTTGTATCATTATCAATTGGCTCTGAAATTATTGTGTGGGCATCTTGTGAGTTGAAAATTTATTGATATATAAATCTGACTGATTAATTATCAGCTTCTAGAGTTTTGACTTACTGGGTTAAGGGGATTTGTGACAACTAGCTGCAGGGGGTAGATGGCTGAGAAGGAACAGGCTGCTCTGAGTCAGGGGAACCAGAGCTGGGAAGACTGCCCCATGGGGCTAGCCTAGAGGCCGAGAAAAGGGGGGTGGGGGCAGAGAGTAGCTGGGAATAGCATGGGGTGGTGCCATTTTATTATTATTATTATTATTATTATTATTATTATTATTATTATTATTATTATTATTTACTGAAACAGATAGCCCAATAGGTAACTCTTCCAGGTGGTTCAGGAAAAGTAAAAAAAGCTTTGAACATAGGCCTTTTCTCTTTCTAGTTGTTGCAAAGCTTGAAGAATTAGGGTGGACAAAACGAGAAGATTGGGTCCGTGTGTGACGAGGTTGGGGAAGCAAAAGAAGACATGTTTCTCATAGGTGTGTAGGCAGAGCAACACGTGAGAAGCCTTGTGCACAACAGGAATTATTTACAAATAAATGGAGCTGCATGCCCTATCTTGGGAGCATCAGATTAGTCTCCGTGCCTCCTTCAGTAGAATGCATACATGCTTAGGACAGCTCCTTAGTCTCGGGTTTCAGGACACTAAATGCTAAAAATTGTGTCTTCAATACAGCAAACATACTCTCTGGAGGTGCTTGAACATGCTCTGTTTAGGCTGGGAGTACTAGGAGAGAAGCGAGGACAGTGGCAGATGCAAGGCAGACTTAGAAATGAGTGCACACGTGACCAGAGACGGTGTATCGGCTTCCCATGGCTGCTATAACACAACGCCACTGTGGAGAGCCAAGCCAAACACAAAGTGTGTCATTCACAGTTTTAGATGCTAGCAGACCGGTAACAGGATATCAGTTGTGATGTGTTTTTCTGAGGCTTCTAAAGGAAGAATCTCAGTCTCACAGCTTTTGTAGATCCAAACGTTCCTTTCTAAAGGCGTATCTTCAATCTGTTTGTCTTGACATGGCTCCCTCTGTCAACTTCCAATGTTTTATTCTTTTAAAGAGCCAGTGATACCAACCTCCATTTCAATCTGATAATATCCACAAAGCCAGCCATCTTTCTTTTCTCTTTGCCTTTCTCTCACCCCAACCCTGAACTCACTCACTCACTCTCTCTCTCTCTCTCTCTCTCTCAATCACACACACACACACACACACACACACACACACACACACACACACATCCCACATCCTCCTACCTCAGCCTCATCAGGGCAATGAGTGAAGGTGTGTATCAGCACAGTGGCCACAAACCATTTTAAATTAAGCCAGATACACAGGTATCAGGCATTAGGATTCAAGCACAGCATTTGTGGGAAAGAATATTGAACCTATAACATACAGATAGGCTGAAAAGCAAAGGTAATTTCCTGATTTATCAGATCTCTAGCTGGGACACAGTGGAAGTTTGAGTATATCTTCATTCAAGCTTAGGGTTCACCTATCCTCTGAAGGATGGTGGCTTTCTCTTTCTCTTTTCTTTTCATTAAGACTCTGGTATGTCTTATATACCCTCTGGTATAACCTGTAATGGTTAATATTGATTGACAGTTTCCCAGGCTCTGGAATCACCTAGGAGATACACCTCCAGGCACATTTATGGTATATTACTTAGATTCCTTTAGTCTCTGGGAGTAACTGTAAGTGATGATCTTGCTTAGAAAATTGGAGTGAGAGGGCACACCCTAAAAGAAGGTGGTACCATTTTGAGGAACTTGGGTACTGAACTGCGTGGAAGGGAGGAAGGCTGTTGAACATTAGCTAGTAACCTTTGCTCTCTTCTTCCAGACTGCAAAATGCAGCATGACCAGCGGTCTCAAATGCCTGCTGCCTTGCCTTCCCCACTATGATGGATTCTACCATTAAACTATGGGACAAAATCAGCCCTTTTCCCTTAAGTTGCTCTCCTACTTTATCAAAGCAACAGGAACAGTAACTAATACCAAAACCAAATTCACAATTACAAAATTTTAGTATGTTTTTTTGTCCATTAGGGGGACTTCATCGAAATATGACATACAAACTCACCATGAAGAAGTATGAAGCTATAAAAAGTGGGGCGGTCCCTATGTGCTTGTATGGAAGGACATGTCTCAGAATAGATGAGCTACTAAAATAAACTGACATATGTTGGATGGCTTATGAATGACAGAACATTTTTTCTCCAAGTTCTAGAGGCTGGGGAGTCCAAAACAAAGATTACTGTTTTCTGTTAGCTTTTTTATCTTTGTGTTCTCCATGAGGGAGGCGTGAGAATTTCTTATTCTTATGACTATTCTCTCTCTTTTTTTAAAGTTTACATGTATGAGTATTTCATCTGCTTGTATGTCTATAACTACATTCATGCCATATGTTCACAGAAGCTAGAAGAGGGCATTATATTTCTTGGAACTGGAGCGACACCCACGGTTGTGAGATACCATGTGGGTGCTAGGACTCAAAGGCAGTTCCTTGGGAAGAGCAACCAGTGACCCTAACAATTGATCCATCCCTCCAGCACCTTATGGCTATTCTTCTTATGGTGCTGATCCAGTTTACAGGCCACATTATTCTCTCAGTGGTCATATTCCTGTCACCATCATACTGGACTGGACAACAATGATCAACATATAAATGTGGGGATAGCACATTCACTACATAGCAAGCTCTCTAGAAGATTGTATATGTATATGTGTATGTGTATATATGTGTGTGTGTGTATCATAAACAGCACTTTTGTTCATGAAGAAGGTTCAGAATATGTCTTGCATCTGCATAAAGAAGAAAGATACAAAGAAAGTTATTAAACAAATTGGGAATTCGAACCTTCCCAATATTTATCTTATTGCAGTAGTTTAATATTTGAACCATGTAAGTATATTTCTTAATTGAAATTAAAACAACAGTAGTTAATTAAATGCATATCTCTGTGGCCTGCTAATCACACTTTTAGGAACTTGTACTATGCATATTTTCTCATATGTATTCTGAGATACTTAGAGTGGCATTTAGTACAGCCCCTTCATGTTGTCACATGTACATCTCAACTAGATGTCACTCCAGGTTCAGGGACTCTAATGCCCTCTTCTGGCCTCTGTCAATACCTAACATGAGTGTAGTTACAGATATACACACAAATGAAGTACTTCAATAATCAGTAACTAGAAGCCACTTAAGTGTGTTTTAAGAGTGAACAGGTTCAGTGAAGTTGCAACCACAAAGTGAAACATTAGGAAATATTACATAGAATATGAAATATGCATTAATATGTAAAGTTCTCATATGCGTAGGTGTGTGTATGTGCATACATGCATATGTGTGCACACATTTGTAGCATGATATTTGATCACACTGTGAAATTTGAAATTGTGTTACTTACTGAAAGAGCCTTAGCACACACACCTTTAATCACTTTGGCTGGAATACAGACTTGCCCTTAGTACTCATGTTTAATCCCAAACAATGAAAGTAAAGTTAGTTTGTAGAATTAAGCACCCATGTTTTAAAGTGACTTCTAACTGAGTAGCAAACAAAGTGACAAACCAGCAGAAGATTTGACAGAATAGGATATGCCCAATTCTCACAAGAAGAGAAAGGAAAGGGAAGCTATTTGAGGGGCAGTGCAGAGAGAGAAGGAAGAAGGCAGTTTCACTGGAACAGTTGTCCAGAGACAGGTTGTAGAGAGATAGAACAAGCTCGACATAGGTGAAGACAGAATGAACAAGAGAATGAGATGAGCCGGAAGATTAGAACAGATTGATAGAAATAGTTTGAGGTCAAGAAGAGCAATTCAGGAGAAGCCAGAGAAGCCGGTTTGAATCAGTTAGCATGGAGAGGAGTTTGAGGCAGAACAGCTGAGTTGAACCACCTGGTCAGAACTCAGAACTAGAAATGGTGAGCTTATTCAGCAGTAAGTCTCAGAGGCTGAAAACATTCTGTTCCTAGATTAGATTGTATGAAAGCTAAAAGCTTCCAGGCCTAGGGCTAGGTTAGCAGACTGAGGCAGGAAGCCCCAGAGACAACAATTACATCAGAAAAATGAAAGTAACGTTTACACTTTTGCAAGATCAAAAGCATGATGCTCTCATTTTTTTTTTATAAAAAAATGAAATCTAGTTTATGTGTGTGTATTCATCTCCATACCTTACTGCTCTTAAAAGAGCATGCCTGCATCAAGTGGAATATGTGTGTTTTACAACAATTTCCTATTATTTAAAATGTTTCATCCAGGAAGGAAGCTCATACAGACACAAAGTAAACTCAGAAATCTGGGGGAATTCCTGAAATTGACTAGATTCACAATGTTCCTGCTTTACTAAGGTTTGCTAAGGAGAAGAGACTCTCTAACCATTGAGATGCCTGTAAGCTATGAAGAGAACTTTAGGGTTCCAGGTTCCATTGTGGGGCAAGCTTTTGATGATGTAGTTGTTTGTACGTTATACATGTTCCTGTATGTCGCCCCTCATTTATACTCCTGTAAATAACCCAAATAAAATAATTGGTTTTACCAAGTTGGACTTCAGTGGTTTTGTTATCTTGGTCTGTGGTCGGTTCTCTCTCTGTGTTCATGTTTCCTTAGGAGTCAGGGTTAGAACAGAAGTGTGCTGACATTTAAAATTCTGAACGTAAATAACCATGCATAAAATCATGAATACTCATGACCTGTGGAATGCAATGAGAGCGTTTCAGGCAGGAGAGTTGCCTAATGTTCATTGTAACACTTTGACTTGAATGGATTTTCTTTTCTTTTGTGCATGTTTTCCTTTTTTGAATTAAAAATAAACAAATATCTGCTTGATAGAAATGCACATGGCAACAAGTGAAGCCGATGAAGCTCCTTTGTACTTAGCACAGACATTAAAGTACTTTTAAAGTCATCTGTACTTGAAACATAGTTACTTCTTGCTGCTGTGATAAAATACTGAGAAAGCAACTCAAGGGAGAAACTATTTATGTTCCAGAAATAATTACAGTTACAGAGGGATATGGCCCATCATTGACAGCAAAGACATGGTAGCAGGAGCAAGGACCAGCAAACTGGCTGGTCACATTGCACTTCCTCCTGCAAGACTCTACCTCCTAAAGCTACAACCTTCCCAAACAGAACTGCCAGCTGGAGACCAAGGGTTCAAACCCGCGAGCGCCTGCGAGGGACATTTCCCATTCAGAATACAAACTTTCAGCTGCTTTGCTTCTTCACGCTGCTATCCGATCCCTATTCTAGCCAGTGGATTTAAGCACAGTACTTCTTTCCTTTCTGCCTAAGGAGAGTTATTCTCCATTTCAGTTTCACATTTAAGATCGCTATGACAGTCTTTGGGTTGGAATCCTGGCTTTTTGATAACTTACAAACACTGTTAACTGTGCAATTACTGTAAGTCTCAGATCCCATCTATAACTGAAGCAGAGATGACATTACAGAAATATCCGAACAATCTAGAAGAATATAAATATGTACAATTTAGCATGTGAGAATCCAGGGGCATACATTTAACAGGGTGAATGACAGTTTTGTTAACAGGTCTTGTGATTGGGCAGCCAGGATTGTAAATAGGAGTCATCTCTCTTTGATTGTGCACCAGGTGGGGCCTGTCCTGTGTATCTCGGCCAGGCCAGAGGTTTTTCCAATGGAAACCCAAACTTTTCCTGTGTTTCTTAGCCACAGTAGTCATAGGTAAGAGAGTCAAAGATCCAAGTAATAATGAGTGTTCTGAATTCATTATTCTGTTGGTATAAATCGGTATCCATCCCTGCCTGCATGGGGGACTTCACGGCCATTAGTAAGAAAGCTTTTCTTCTTTGAAGCTATTGTTTTGTGCCACCCTCAGAAGACCTTTGGCTGCTATACCCTAGCCTCAGTCCATCAAGTCTCTTTGTCTGTGAGCACACATGTTCTTCATAAAGGGAAGTGAAGTCATAACTGTGTTGTCTTTCCTTGCCTTCATAGAGTTAAGATCTATGGTGATCATTCTTCATGTTTTTCGATCCCATTCCCTCCTCCAGTGTAACTCTGGGTCAAATGGTCTAACTGTCTGGTTGGCTTTCCACCTTGATGCATTTACAAGGTCTTTTATTATTGACTTTAGAGCTCCTTGTAAGGTACTAAAATAAGCATTTTAAAATCGTCTCCAGTGGGCAGTTTAGAATTAACTGCTCTTTTCATTATCCTCCTCAACACTCTTGTATAGTTCCCTTTTCTAGAATTAAATAACCA
Organism: Mus musculus; assembly: GCF_000001635.26. Taxonomy (NCBI): domain Eukaryota; kingdom Metazoa; phylum Chordata; class Mammalia; order Rodentia; family Muridae; genus Mus; species Mus musculus. The sequence continues at coordinate 44,285,433 of NC_000083.6, read as the reverse complement.
CACGGTCGCTTTGGGGAATCTGTGTCTCTTTTGGATGTTGAACTTGGCCTGGCTGTAGCCTTTATTATGTGGTGGTTCAGCGAAACTCTTGTGATTCCTCACAGTCGTTACTTGGTTCCTAGTCTTTGTTTGTGGGTTCTGTGGCATCTTGTTAAATTTAGGACCAAATCGCAGCAGCATCTTGGCATGTTTGAGAGTCTGTAAAGATCACAAGTTGTTGACACAAGATACTCTTCATGGAGCTCTGGGATTCATGATGACCTGATGGGGCACTGGGAAAGACTGGAGAGGCTATTTTCTGGAAGGCAATCCATTCCTGCTAAGTCTCCTTCCAGCACTAATTAAGGATTTCATCAAATCTTTGCAGTATCTTGGCTCTTATTTGAGGGACTACAATACCTTGGAGGCCCTTATCCAAGATACAGATGCTTATAGTTCTGGGTCACTCTTGTATATGCCCTGGAGCAGAGCCAGCCAACATTGCAGCTATCTCCTAGCTTGTCCACGCTCATCAGCCATGAGGATGGACTTGATTTAATTCTATACACTGAGAGATCAACAAGGTCTGAGAGGTTCTTGTAGATTTTTTTCCTAGGGAAAAAAACCTATCTCTACAAATCTAATGCTTTCCCATGCACTGTTTCCAACTCTGCAAGTCAGAAAAGATCCCCTGACCCCCCTATACCTCGAATGGTGATGGGGAAACTCATGGACAAGATTTAGGGTGGCCTGGGTGTGGTCTAAAGTACGTTTTTGGGTATTTTTGTTGTTGTTTTTTTGTTTGTTTTGTATGTTTTATCTTGTTTCAATAACAGAATAAAATCTACACAGCAGTGTTTTTCAAAATGTCCTTGGAAGTCTGAGGAGAACAGTAGCTGCCAGGAAGAGCAGTCCATGCTAAGTTGATTCCCGAATGTGGCAGCTTCATGATCCATGACAACTGGGCCGTGTAGAAGGAAAGTGCCCCCTTACTTTAAGAGCAGGAACCTTGGGGCTCAGCGGTTAAGAGACTGCTCTTCCGAAGGTCCTGAGTTCAATTCCCAGCAACCAAATGATGGCTCACAACCATCAGTAATGATGTCTGATGCCTTCTTCTGGTGTGTCTGAAGACAGCTACAGTGTACTTATATGTAAAATAAATAAATCTTAAAAAAAAAAAAGACTGGGAACCTTAACAGTAAATACAAAGGAATCAATGTACTTTGGAAAGCTCTCAACATACACCAGCCAAATGCAATAGAACTGAAAAACAATGACAACCCTTTCTGGCAATGATGTGAGGGAAGAGACACTCTCATATTTCTGCTGAGGAGGAAGCATGACAGAACATTCTAGAGGCAATTTTAGCAGCATGTATCAGGAATCTTACAGTACGCATGCTTACTTACTTATGTCACTTCTAATATTAATCCCACAGAGAGACGTGGAGATGGCGCACAGTTTACCTTACTGGTGTGTCTCTCTAACATTGATTTTTAAGAACAAAAATTAGAGAGACCACTCTTTGCTTTTAAGATTAGGATTTAATTGCGGAAAATGTGACAAGGACTGACTAACATATGGAGACTCATGTCACTTCCAGGTAGATGACAAATGGTGGGAAATGAAGCTTTGCTCCCTAGGTGAAATGTTATTTGGTTTTATTCTGTATCTATATTATGCATCTTAGGTGGTCCAGTTCTGAAGCATATGTAAGTTGGGAGCGAAGAAAATGTGTGGCATTGAGATAGTCAGGTTAAATGGGGGTAAATAAGGGTAAATGGAGTAGTTTTTATTTTCACCTAAATTTTTTTTTCTTTCTAATTAAATGTTTGCTTTATTTCCAGTTATATATGTGGGGGGCAGGGGGTAATATAAAATGAGTGAAGGTGTTAGAATTGGCCAGAGATGTTCTAAGATCACTGCATCTGGGATATAGGTGGCTGTGAGCTGCCCAAGCTGTATACTTGGGAACTGGACTCAGATTCTCTCAGAGACTCATCTCTTCCACCTCTTCACTCGTAGTCTTTATCTTCAAAGTTTTCAAACGTTGACTCTTCTCTCCTTTAAGTAGTAGCAGACTGATGAGCTTGATGGCAGAGCCTGGGGTCCTGTTCATTGCCTGATGATGCAGAGTTCATTGTATGTAGGAGGATCATAGGAGACGCAAGTATGCACTGTCATTCCGTTTAAAGTAAGTCCTAGCTGTCAATAAGTGTTCTTCATCAGAGACTGCATAGTCTTCAGACACAGGAGTTTGTAACTTCTTCAGAAAAAGGAGGGTACAAAACAGTCCCTCCTCCAGATCAAAGAATAATTTACTAGCTGCCCCTGGAGTAGAATTATGTTCTTGTCTTCAGCCTTAGCTGCCTGCCTTCTTAGTCTGACACTCTATGCTTTTCCCTAATTAAAAAAAATCACTTTATTTTATGTGTGGGAAGCCCAGCTTCTAGACCTAACAGAATCAGGGGCTGCAGGGATGGCCCAGTGAATAAGTGTAGCAATGAGTTCTGGCTACACCATTTTGTACTCCCAGAGGGTCGTGCACTTAAAGCCACCCACCCAGGAACTCTTTGGATTTGTGAATGGAAGACACACACACACATGTCAGTTAATTTTAAAAGTCTGGGCACTCCTAAACCTTCCTCTGCTACCCTAGGCCCAATCAGAGAATTGGCCAGTGGCCACTCACCTGAATTCTCACATGGATGGTTGACTTTCTTTTCTGCAGCTCCTTTGTCCCACCCTTCTTCCCTGAGTCACAACCTTCCTTTTCTCTCCCCTGAGTTTTAACCTGAGAAAATCTAAGGTTCACTTCCTGTCTCCCTTTGCCCAATAATTTTACGCTGGCATCTTCATTGATCAACCACAAACCAATTGGGGACAAGGACCTTCAGCATTTGGCCATGCAAAATCATGATGGAATCAAAGCATTAGAACCAATCTCCAACAGATTGGAGCACTTTTCCACACAAGCTTGAGGACCTGAGTTCAGATCCCAGCAACCACATAAAAAGCAGGTGTGGATATGCACACGTTGGTAACCTCAGAAGTGCATATCATGGAGACAGGAGGATCTCTGGGAATCTTTGGCTCTTAGCCTAGTTCTGGGATAGACTCTATCTCAAAAACAAACCAAAAAAGTAGATAGTGATGGGGTAGGGTACCTAATGCCCTCTCTCACAAACATGAGAATATATCACATTTAAACACGCACACTAATCAAAAATAAAAGTAAAAGAGATAGAATTCAGCAGGTTTTGAGTATGAGCTGCCTTTGTTTCCAAGATCACCTTTTGGAGACTCTCTGCAACAGGACTCAAACCTCTTCAATACTGTGCACAGCCATTATACATTGTAGCCACCACTTAACTTACGGCTAGGACCAAATACCTTGCAAGAAGCAAATGAAGAGAGGAGGGGTTTGTTTTGGCTTACAGTCTAAGAAGAATCCAGTCCATCCTTGTGGGGAAGGCATGGGGTCCATGATCCTGAGACTGTTGGTCACACTGCAACTGCTGTCAGGGAGCAGAGAGGATGTGAGCCTAGTCTACACGCCTCAATGCCTGAACACGATCATCTGCTTCTCCTAGTGAAGATCTTCTAAAAATTCCACAACCATCCAAGTCACATAAGCCAATGGCATCTATTCCAAACTCAAACCACAGCCTAGTCCTGTGCTTCCTAGTTTCTTTATGATTTAGCTAAGGAGAGATAGAATCTCCCTTGATCCAGCATGCACTCTTTAGTTTCCAGTTCTGCATCTGTGCAATGAAACATGGGGTGTTAGTTGTCTAGTAACTATGAAGGTGGCCACTACAGGATACCTTGGGAGGAGGAGGGGGAGGGGTAAGCACCAAACAATCAAAACACTTTGGGATAATCTGGGATGAGTTACAGCATAGGGAGTCCAGAGTTAGGATGGGGTTCGGGTTCAAGGTCTTCTGACCTTTTCCTACTGAGTGGTTTCCATTGCTTTGTGCTGCCTCTGTACTAGGGCTAGTTACCTCATAGCCCTTTAAGGGCAACAACACATCTGGGACACACACACACAGAGAGAGAGAGAGAGAGAGAGAGAGAGAGAGAGAGAGAGAGAGAGAGAGAGAGAGAGAGAGGGAGAAGGCACCCTGGAGCAGTGATGTAAAGAATTATTTTTTCTTAAGAAAAAGGACATTTTCTCCAGAACTTCTTGGGCAGAGCTTCCTTCCCATTTTGCCCAACTCTGAAGCCAACTGGCAGGTCAGGTACACGTTATTGCTGATTTCCTGACTACTGAGAACGAGAGCTTTAATAGATTCACATGATGTAAGGCAGGAGAAGGATGGGAGACTATCGCCTGACCCAATCAGACTCTCCCAAAACACAATGGGAGTGGTCATCTGGCCGTCAGTAGCACCTGATGCCCCTGCCCTGAGACTCAGACTGCCCTTCCTCAGCAGCTAGTCAGGAACTTCTAAGATTCTTGCAAGCTGTTCTTACCGCACAGAGACTTTACAAGATGACCAGAACCATACTTCACGGGTGGCCTCACTGGAGATTGTGTTGGCTTCAGAGACCCTGGAAACCTCAGCCCTGAGACGGTGATGGGATGCTAAGACTGCACGCTTAGGGCTGGGGATGTGATGGGGCTCATGAGAGACAGGAGAGGGTTTGGGGCACATGTAAATTGAAAGCTGATAGATTGATAGATGGATAGATTCCTGATCTACCTCCAAGTATGACAATGCATAGAGGAAATGGAAAGCGTGGCTGGAGGGGTATAATGATTTATTTTACCCATGCACCCTCAATGAGCTTATATCCGTCTTAATTAACAAACAAACAAACAAACAAACAGGAATTGGGACAGCTACATCACGAGCCTTTTGACTTCCTGCTTCTTCCTTCCTATTCCCTTTTTTCCTTTTCCATTCTGCTTTCCTCTTTCCCTTTCTTTGTCCCATCTCCCTTCCTCCCTTTTTCTTGCTCTCTTTCTCCCTCTTTGTCTGTCTCTGTCTCTCTGTCTCTATCCCTCTGTCTGTCTCTGTCTCTCTCTCTCTTTCGATTTTTTTCTTTCTATTCTGAGGATCAAACCTATGACATGTTACACAACTCTAACACAGAACCACACTCCCGTCAAACCTTTATATTTGTTTTTTGTTTTGATTTTAAGGAAATGGCCCTATTTTGTGTGAAACTAAATAAGCTTTATTTGAAAAGGAGAGAGGTTTTTTTAAAATATATATATTGTCATCTAAAACAGCAAAACCATCACCCCCAAAGAAGCCCAGTGATCTCTTTTGTAATATTTGAAAATAAACCAACTTTATTTGAATCAGTCAATACCAATCAAGACCAGGAAATGCATTTACAGCTGGCTCAAGGATAAGTAGAAAACACTTGACTTGGTATGTAGTCAAAGGCGTGGTACATTGAGTAAGGCTTGAAAGCAAGGTCTGTTCTCACCCAAGCTAAAGGTCTCAAAAAATATGTTACCATCATTTGGAGTGTCCCTACATACAATGTATTAGAATTGCCAATCAGTTAACTCCTCAGCTTATAAAATAAAATTAAAAAAAAAAACTAGGTGACTTGGGTGGAGGGGGGAGAAATTCAAGTATCAGCTGAATATTTTACTTGTTTTGAGACAGGGTCTCAGACCAGCCTCCAGTTTGCTATGCAGCTGACCTTGGTCTTCCTGACTTCAGCTCCCTTGTGCTGGAATTACCAGTGTTTGCTACCATGCTTGGTTGATGCAGTGCTAGAGATCTGACCCAGGGTTTCACGTATGTTAAGCAAACACTCTATAACCAAGCTTGATCCTACCCTTCTATCTCCTATAAATATATTCACAGTTGATGTTGTGACATCTCTAGCTATATACAAAAATACCATGTCTTCAAAACTGTTTTTACCAAACACTAGATTGATTTTATTGAAAGTACGGTTTAAGTCAAACCTTATATTGGAATAACATTTTCTTTATTTTTGCTGGTGCATGTGGTGATAATGAACAATAGATCTATATCCTGAAACAACATTAAATAAGATTGGGCAGTTTGATTTATACTCATTCATAATAATGAGATGAATGTAGCTTGCAGCAAGGCTGGGAGGGAAATATTGGTAGAGGGAAAATAAAATACACTTATAATTCAGGCACAAGCTGTTAGTTTGAATGATAAAGAGCAGTGGATACAAAGTCATTGGCTTATTTGTAGAAGGGCCCCAAGGCCAAAGACAAGATCACAAATCTTCTCCCAACACCAGAGTCTGAGGCCTCATGAGCACACTTCTTTCCTTCACCCTTTCTAAAGGTTCTTTGTAATATCATATATAGATATAATGTATATGAATATGGATGATAGAAACATGTAGATCTCAAAAGGTTATCCTTGAGAATCACTGAATTTAGTTTCAATCATGAGTTAGTGTTTCATGTTTCCCAGCAAAGCCACATTAGTATCCTGCCTCATCTTGCAGCTGAGCTAACTCCTAGACCATGGAAGAATGGACAGAAACCCCAGAAGTACCTACCGACCAGACACCTACTGCTTCTAGAAGGATTTGATTGTAGATGCAAACTCTTTTAGCGATGGTGAACTTTTATTAGATGGACACACGGCTTCTGCCTTGACTTCCCTCATAATACAATTTACCTGGGCCTGGAAGGTCCCCAGAACTTGTCAACAGCAACGTCTCTCTGTGCCAGGCATGTTTCATTCCATGATGGTTCTAACCTGCTTAGGACTACCTGTCTGCAGAATGTCCACCCCTCTAGTCACTGTTCTTGTTTCACCTCATAAGAACCTCACAAGAAGGTACCAGCAGGTTCTGCCCCAAACTTCACTTTTGGAACAGTTTGGTTTTGAAGAAAAAAAAAGAGAGCCTATTTGTTCCCACCAACACTAGAGGGGACCAGTGGGGACATTGCCACCTACCAGGAAGCTAGAACTAGTTTGGGATCGACTGCCTAAATAAACTGAGTGACCATTTCCTACTTTGCAACTGATTTGTTTGGTTCCAGTAGGCTACCTAGACCCCTCATTTAAACTGTGAGATAGACACATGACTGTGATCCTGAACTTACCAGGACATTTTCTTTTTTTTCAGGAGAATATGAAATTATATTTCTAAACAAGCAAACAATTCACTTTCTATCTTATTGTGGATAGTTAATAACATCTTCTCTCTGGATCAACCTAAGAATGTCTTCTGTCTGGATCAACCTAAGAAGTGGGCAGTTTTAAATAGGTAGGTACACTCAGCTCAGTAATTTTGAGTCAGACCCCGTCTGTCTGTCTTGCTTTGCACTTAACGTTTCATACATACAAGATTGTCATGTGACAATCCAAGGTGAGAAAAGAATACACAATAGCTCTGTCAACATAGCTTCCTTTTCTCTGACATCCAAATGCTTCCTGGGGGACTGGCATTTACCGGAATAGCTCTTATCCAGAATTTCTGCAGGTAGAGTCCACACTACAAACCCTTCCACATGGTCTGAGCTGGGACTTGGAACCTCAACACAGGGTGACTGCAGATGGTAAACCATATACATATCAAGGTTAAGACCAAGGTCCAAAGAAACTAGAGCCTCCAGAGAAAACTCTCCTTGGAGGGGGTGGGGTAGGTAATCATCATTGACTTTATTGCTATTTTTTTTACATACTATGATAATTGTGTCCTAAGACATTGGTTAGTCTCATTATAGTTATTTGATAACATTAAAGTTACATCTGCATTAAAGTACTGAGGAAAGCCTCCCATTTACAATCGTGCCTCTCTTTAAAGGGGTTCTGATTGATCCTATAGCATCCAACATTGCCTAAATATTGTGATGTATGTGAAACTAACTCAACCATAGGAGAACCGTCTAGAAACAACATCGACTCGGCTTGGGAAGTTTGTTTTTAAAAGACATGCCGATTGCTGGGCTCAGAGCATCACATGAGGAAAATTCTTCCCCTTCCTCTGAGGCCCCTCAGCATGCACGCTAGTCTTCATATCTTTAACACCAGCCCACCTTTGGAAAATAGGGGTGTGAGCTGCGTGAGTTCACCCTGCCTGCTTGTAAATTCTAGGAAGGATCCCGGAGAACAGCATGGTTTTCTTTTAATTAAACGGCCTTCCGGATGGTTCCGGAAGTTCTGCTTCCCCGAGAGGCCCATTGAGGGCTCTTCCCTGAAGAAAAAAGTGCTGTTCCCTCAGCAGTGCTACACTTTTAAACATCCCCAGGGGTAGCTTATGGAGAGCCCGTGGAAAGGTTCCTGTAGCGATGGAAATGAATCGGCTCATTTTGCCTCTTCAAAGCCCCTTCAGGTTTATAAACTTCTAGCAGGCAGAGTCCTCTTCCCCAGTGGGCTAGGGAGACCTCCTGCTTCCTCCCTCCTTGGATCAATGGTCACTCTTTGCTTTGGAGATCCCTAGAGGCAGGAGGGCTCAGTGACTGCTTGGGTTAAACCATGTTGTATTTCTATGGAAAGGATCTGTGCTGCTCCACCCTCCCGAGCAATGAGCCAAGACCAGGGCCTTACCGGCCCTCAGGAGCCTCGCCTCCACTGTCAGTGACACAGAAGCGGGATTGTTGGAGTTGAGGTCCTGGTGATGGATTTCTTCTAGGCACTCACTAGCTCACTGGTAGAGGAAGAGCTAATGAGTGATTGATTTGTCATAGTTCCTAATCAGCCTAGGTTCTCATGGTCACACCCTGTGAGAGTTGTAGGTAAAACTCAAGGAGAATTACTAAAGAGAGAAATATTAGTTTATAAAGAAATTTTTAAAAAGTTTTCTCTTCCTTGAAAATCTGATAGATGAGCCTGCTGACAGGAAAATGAACCCAAGCCCAAGGCAGTCCATAATTTCCAAATTCAAGTTGTGGCTTCCCAGTCAGAAAGACCCATGGGCTTTCTTCCTAAGGTAGCCCACGATCACACCATTCATTAATAGACTTTCTCTTTCATCAGAGGCTGAGGCTGAAGAAACTGGGAGCCAGGGCACAGGCAGGTGGCAACCCACATCTGCAAGTGACTATGAAGAGCCTGGAAGACATTTTTGGCTGATGTTGGAGTCTGCTCTACAGTTGGTAGGGGTGCCGTAACACCAATCCAAGATTTAGATAATGAGAGAGAAGACTGCTCTAAAAGTTTTCTAGGCTATGTCAAACTCAAATAGAACTTTATTTCCTCCCATCCCTCCACTTCCTTCGCTTGCTCAAACCCAAAGCTACCCACTGAAGAACACAGTCACACACACACACACACACACACACACACACACACACACACACACACACTCTCATGTGATCTCCAGTGGACGACTACTCTTCAGCCAGTGACCCCTGTGGCTGTAGACCCTGTTTGGGCCTTTTGGCATCAATATTGCTTCCCAGAAGTCTCTCCCTATCTGGGTCACCTTGGTTTAGAGTTATAAATCGACTGCCTTTGTGGCAAAATGGAGACAGGAGGAAAACTTGGGTCAGTGCTGGCCAGGATGTAATCATATTGCACCAGAAAACTGGGGTATATTGTGTGTTGGGGGTGTCTCCATCTGGCCCACTGTCAGAAATAGTGAGCATCTGGAACTGTTTTGCTAGAGCCACACCCAGCTGAGTCCCCCCAACCACTGTCTCCCCAATCAAGGCATAGATCTCTCCCTGACGATGATGTATCTGTCCATCACCTTGCATTTGCTGAGGAACGAGGGGAGAGAGAAGCTGGCATTTCAAGTTGTTAGCGCATCTGAGAAAGCATTATGATATTGGCAGAAGGGAACGGTGACAATCCCATGAGAGCTCTGCAAACTGACCCCAGATTCACTGACCCCAGATACACTGACCCTAGATCAGACCAGCAGGTGGAAAAAAAATCTGCCACCGTGTCCTCTGCTTGCCAGGCTCCTGCAGGGCAAGGCAGAAGGATGGCACTGATCTTAGAAGGTAGAAGGCTGGAGTTGAGTTCAGGGGTGCCAGTAAGATGTGGCCTAATTTTTTTTTATGTTTCCCCAAGGCAATGGGGAAGAAGAGTCTGTAGAGCTGAAAGCCATTGGGAGAAGTAGAATTCTTCTGCAGCAGAAATTGGGCCAGACAGCCAAGCTCACGATCGGCTGAGGCGCCTGGCGACATCTGCGTAGGCCAACTCGATCTCACTGTCAGCTGCACAGGTGTTGGTGAACTCGTCCCGTGCATAGGCATTCTTGAGGTATCGCCACAAGCCTGTCATCTCAGCTGGGATGTCATAGTTTCGGTACTTCTTAGCCACAATCTAAGCAAAGATGACAAGAAAATGATGGCATGAAGGCAGGAAACAAAACATTAGGAGGTGTTGGGACCATGGTTTCATGGGTGGCTGTGCATATCAGGTATGTTTGCATACAGCATGGCCAAGAGAAGCTGGGTAGAAAGACTAGCCATATCTGCAAGCTCCCAGGGTCTTGCAAACAAGAGGTCCTTGCTCTTGCTTTAAGGCTGTGTCAATATCAGTACATTCTTCATATATTTTTTTAACAAAGGACCTCTTATTCACTGCTCCCTGGGACCTGCCCATTAGTCTTTCCTGTAGCCCTCAGGGTCATGCAGGGGCAGCAGAGAGCAGAATCTCTCCCAGGGTTCTGCTTCTAACTTTCTCTGTTTTCTCTTGGGGGTGGCAGAGGGCACCAAACCATGGGGTCTGATATTTTCCTGCTCAGGGACCCCCAGCTCAGCCACGCAAGGATTTCTTCCTTGCTGTATGGGTCATGAGGAGTCCACAGGAAATGATGCCAAGAAGACAATGACAGTCTGCTGCATGAAAAGCCATTAGGAGGACACCTTTCTTCCCATCTCTCATTCCAGTTCTGAGCTTCTGGTACAACAACAGGACACATTCTGTCCTGAGTCAAAAGGATGACAACCACATCCTTTTCTCCTCCCCAGGTTGTGAGGAACAGTAGGACAGGGAGGGAGCACAGCCTTGGCCTTTCTAGACCCTTCCCTAATGTTAACGACTATGTAGACTGTGGCAACTGACAACACTGGCCCAACTGACAACACTGGGTGCTGTGTTAAGCTACCTAGAACTGGGTGCAAAGCTACCTAAATCTCTAAAGAATCCTGCAAGGCTTGTGTCCCTAATGTACAGATGAGAAAGGTGAGGCACAGACATTCAATAATAATGTTTTGATAAACAGTTGAATCTAAGTTTTGGTATCTTCAGTTATCCCAGTATCAGAAAAGGTGCATATAGATATATATAACGAAACTTCCCACCCAACCCCTCTCCCTGTGTGTGCATCAAAATTACAGTTACGAAGTAGCAATGAAAATAATTCTATGGTTGGGGGTCACACAAGATGAGGAAGTGCATTAAAGGGTCATAGCATTAGGAAGGTGAGGAGCCACTGAGGATTATAGGGACTATCGTGAGATGCCTACCCACTGAGTAATTAGGAACATTACTTACAGCTTCTGCTCTCCCCTCACTCTCCTTCCCACACAGCCCTGTGCAGATGATGAAAAGCCACTGCAACTCAGATGCCACCAGATCCCAACTGCCAGCTATTAACCTGTGACTTCTACTGCCCACACTCACAGAAGGATACCCTGGTGCTCTGACATCTGGAGAGACCCAAGAAACTGCCTCGGTTTCAAAGTTCCTCTGACTTTGTCCTGCTTCTCTGTGCCAATTCAGATAGACAAGAATTGCCTCCTATAGCACCTGAAAATGTCATTGTCTGTGGCGGAAAGGGAAACTGGCCCCTACACACACCTGCCCAGGGTTTCATTGGGTGTTTGATATTAATGCAAACTCAAAAAAGTTATCATCTTACAGGGGTTCTCTGTCCTTATGCCCATTCTCCCTCTAATAGTGATTGAGGTACCTTCAAAATTGTTGCATTACCATCTCTCTTCCCTTTGAGAAAGGGCAGATGAACCTCAACTACTCCAGTCTCTGGTCTCAGGTTTTACGGATGGCCACATGTTCTTGTGTAGAAAGCAATCTGTGATTCCCCCCCCTCTCCTCCATAGAATCTCTCCATTGCTAGAAAATGACTCAAAACCTATGCTCATCTCCACATCTATCCCCAATTTGTTGTCTGTCTGTCTGTCTGTCTGTTTGTTTTTGTGACATTGGGGTTGTGAACACTCTACTTGTGCCTCACCAGGAAAGTTTGTCTGGCTCTGAAGAAAAGTTACTATTACCTTGCAGCAAGGCTAAATGTCAGGGCAGGAGGCATATACCCTTTCCAGTTAGTCTGTAGTTTATCTCTATAGCAGCCATCGAAGCATGTCTGTTATTTTGCCCACACACCTACAACTACAATGTGCCAGCCCAGAAAGAACAGGACACAGCAGGGACTCGGCTGCAAACATCAGCTCCCCATACAGCCAACTATCCATCTCACCTCAGCAGGCCGGGTTTCATCTCTGCTGGACCCACACCTGCAGGGCTCCATGTTAACAAATCTCTGGAATTCCAGAATGCTTCCTTGGGAAAGTAGCCACCTTAGAAAGTGGGAACCTCCAGGAGCATCTGTTTTTCCCAGTGTTCAAGATTTAGAACTTCTTGATACGAGATTATTCTCTTCTGATGATGAGTACCAAAGAAGCCACCCACAATGTTCTATCCTCCTGTATGAGTGTGACCGGCTTGAATCAACACAAACCACTAGTTGTCCTAAGACCTCCCTCTGGACACTGTACTAGGAGGGCCTTGCAGTTTGACCAGGGGTCTTTGAGAAGGGATTGTCTTGGCTCAGAACAAATCTAGGCAACTATAATGATCTGATCCAAGGAACTAGCTGGAGTTACCGAGGTGGAATAAAAAATGGAGCACAGTAAAGTGAGCAGATCTACTAAGAGATAGTGTGCAAAGCTCGACATGATGGCATGGACTGCTAATCCAAATACTCAAGAGATACCAGCTGGAGGACCTCAAATTTGAGCACAACAATATTTAGACCTTGTGTCAACTGATCTCAAAGAAACAGGGGCTGGGGCTGATATTTTACACTGATAAACTCATATTTTGTTAATGCTAGCAATTTAATTTGGGGTTTCCTTTTCTTGTTTATTCATTTGCTTCCTTGTCTTTTGTAGAGCCGAGTTTCCAGCTTAGTGCTAAGTAAGAACTGTACTGGTTAGTTTTTGTCAACTTTACTAACTAGAGTCATCTGGGAGAAGGCACTGTGTCAGGTTGCCCTGTGGATATGTCTTTGGGATCATTCTCTTGATTGTTAATTGATATAAGAGAGCCCAGCCCATTGTGGGTGGTACCATTCCTAGGCAAGTAGGTCTGGGCCATACAACAAAGGTCAAGAACAAGCCGAGGGGAGCAAGCCAGTAAGAAGCATTCCCCCTTGGTCCCTGATTCAGTTCCAGCCTCTAGGTTCCTGCCTTGAGTTCCCTCCATGACAGACTGGGACGTGAAAGCTCCAGGCTGCTCTTGGCCATTTTTTTTTTTTATCAGAGCAACAGAAAAGCAAACTAGAATATGTGTTCTGGGTTATCTTTATTAGCTTGAAAACAGCAGACATGGGATTAAAGAATCCATATTTGCATTTAAATGTGGATCTTTCTTCTAAGTTCCCTCACAGAGGAAATGGCCACTATACTGAGCCAGCAAAAGACCATCCAGGGACCAGGCTCTCAGTGAAGTGTGAGCCATAGCCACTCAGCATCCTGGAATGGGGATAGATAAGAAGGAAGACAGGTAGGATCGAGGGTGCACTGAGCTCTGATATTCAGAAGAACTTGCATATTCATGCTCTGAATCTTCTGTGTCATATGAAAGCAGTTAGCTCCTATAGCCTGGATTATATTTTGCATCTGAGGCCAAACTGCCTTGGCTTCCTTTCATGCTCTCTGCACTGCAGAGGTTTGCCAGGTCGCCGAATCTGATAAGCTGGATCAGCAGAAATCCAAGGAGACAGGAGTCCAGGCTCAGCCTTTGCTCCTTCTCAGGAGATCCTCTCTTTGATCACCAGCATCCCAGAACTAGAAACCTGCTAAACTGTCTCCAAGAACAAGGGGTTAACTTAGTCATTTAGGGCTAGAAGGAGCCAAGACATTCAGAGAATGAGGTAGACCCTGTGAGTGTCTTCTGTTTGCCTACTTTGACAAAGGATGCTTAAGTGAGCTGCCCATACATGTTGAAGTAGAAAAGAGAGAAAGAAGGAAAAGAAAGCAGGGGGAGGGAGTTGATCCACACCTCTTCTTTTATGCATAAGAATAATGAAATCCTAAAAGATCAAATGGCTCGTCCTAGTCTGCCCAGCTAGTTGGTGGCAAACGATGAATTAGAACTTGGGTCTTCTGATCTTTCTGTTATATCACTATGACACTGTGTGACTGAGCAGGTATCATGCATCCCCAGTGGTTCTGCCTATTCCTCAGGGAAAGAAGAAGAAAGCACAATTTGGTGGGTGGGGCCTGCAATAATTAATAACTTCAAAGTGACGTACTTGGCTGGACCTACAAGAGATCTTTAGCTTGGCCCTGAGCCCAAAATATCTTCATAGTCAAGTATTGCATTGGCCTGCCCTAGAAGCAAGTGATTCTCTCCCCAGTTTTAACCCAGGGCAGTTGGACACTTATGCATAGATGTTCAGCTAAGTGGCCTTACCTCAAAGTGGTGTGTGCTCTGATTGGAGGAACATCTATGTGGCTAGCTCAGTACTAAAGCTGGAAGTAATAAATCTACCCTGCTGCTGAGCAATGGGTTAGCCTTATCCTCAGTGAAGGGTAGAAAAAGCATGAGTGTCCTAAAAGACACATAGTAGCTGTCCAGATTCCTCATAAACAAATGTTATTAAAAGGTTATCTTACCTTGACCACATGCAGCTTGGGCAGCAGATTGCAGTCGGCCAGGGTCAGCTCATCCCCATCCAGGAACTTGCGCTGGGACCCCTTCTCGTCCCCGTGGGTGTTGGTGTCAATCTCCTCTGGCAGAGGGCTGTTTAGGTAGTCATCCAGCTTCCTCAGCGCCTTTGTCAAGCCTCTCTCAAGGGCTGGCAAGGAAGAGCAAAAGAAGGGTCAGCTTTCTTCTTACCAAAAACATTCATGGACACTTCGAAGTAGACTATGCTGAGTCGCTTCTCGTCATTGCTCTGCCATTTCGACACATACAATTGGACTCCTGGTGGTTAATAGCATGATTGTATACCGGACACAAACCCTGGACCTGGAGCGATGTCTCAGGGAAGTTGCTGCTATACCAACAACTGGGATCTGTTTCCCAACACGCACATCAGGCAACTCATGGCCACCTGTAACTCTGGGTCTAGGGAATCTAACTTCCTCTTTTGGCCTCTGTAACCTCAAAGAAACAATACCTAAAGGATGATGAAGTGGCAGAAGACCTTTATAGTCTTGTCCTGATCAATTAGCAAATAATTCATTTAAACCCACAGAAGCAGAGACCCTCTTAGTCACAGAGGGGTGACATGGAAATTTTACACCTGAATCCTCAGGGTAGTTGTAGAATAGATGCATGGCTGGTCATTAATGTACCTGTGATGTACCTGTGACATCATCCCTGCTCCTCAACCCCACCAAGACTGATATACAATATGCTCCTGAGCTCACAGGAGTCCCAGCTGCTCCATGTGGCAGCAAATACAAGAGGGACATTGGCACCCCAAGAAGCTGGGAGGCCTGTTATCCTTCTCCTGAATTCCCAGATGTGTCTTCCATTAATTAGCCACTCCCACATAACCCACTTTTGTCTCTGCATAGGAGATCTTTTGTTTGAGACAATGGAGGGACCCCAGTCTGAGACAATGCCACTGAACACTTCCTGGAAAGTTTGGAAACCTGCTAGAGGCTTTCTCAATACTTCCTTCTCCCTGGTGTGGCATTTGAACTCCTCTTCATCATCTGCTTTGTGTTTCCAGTTTGGGAGAACAGAGTAAGAAGGGCTGGGAAAAATGCTTGAATTCCCTTCAGTGATTGTCTAGACTGTGATGGGATTACCAGACTATTCAAGGGCTAAAACAGAGGGTGGATACTAGACAATACTTATTATGCTTTTCTCCCCAATGTGATCGCATTTCAGGCTGGGTTTGTTTGCTTACTTAAATCCCTTTAGCCCTTTCAGGGATATAGTGGGGCAAAAAACCAATCACAGTGGGAACAGGAAAAATATAACACAATATTTTAGGTTCATCTCTGTTGTCCTGCTAAAATATAGTGATAGAAGGCAATAGAGGTGAGGAATTGCTGATCATCTTTGCAGGGAGGTCACAGAGGCAAGAAGAGCCCGAAACAACTGGTCATATCACATCCACAGTCATGAGCAGAGAGAAACAAATATTCCCTCTGCCTAGGGAATGGTGCCACCCACAGTAGACTAGATCTTTTCATATCAATAATCAGTATAATTCCTGGTCAACCTGATCGAAGTAAATCCTAAGCTGAAACTCTCTTCCTAGGCAAATGCAAGTTGGCATTTTTAAAAATGACAATTACACAGCGTATACTTGTTAAAATTTGGTCAATTGCATTGTCCAAGGGATGCGAAGGAATACACAAAGGGAAAGAAGACATTTCAAGTCCTAACTTCAAACAACTCTTTGGAGACCTGGAAGACCAAAGATATTGGACAAAGAGGCTTGAGGCAATGATGGAGACCTTAGAAGACTAGGTCTGGAGAGATTTCAACTGTCCATCAAACAAGCTCTAGAAATGGAAGGGCTAAAGTTTAATAACAAGTCTAATTGTGTCCTTGCATCATTACTGCAACACAACACACGGTGTGTACATTCTGATCGCGCTCCCTGTTGGTCAGTTACTTAACCTGTAGCTCTGTATTCCTGGTCAGGAGCGTTGAGGTTGGAGTTGGTGTTAATCATGGTAGAGACACAAGATGAGAAGCAGAAACTGCAGCTACCTTAGATTAGGATTTTCTGCAGAGTAGACTCACTGTTAAGCTTAGAGCTTCCAGGTCCCTTAACTGAAGAGTTTTCCTCAAGGGCTCAGGTATGATTTTGTTCACTGCCTTAGTGATGTTTATTGAATTAGTTTTAGGCACCATAAATCCCCTCTGTGCCTCTCTGGCCCTGGCCCCTCTCTGTGGCTCCTTACCTATTGAAAGGCAGTTTCCTCAAGTTACTAATGACAACGAGGATCTCTAGGTCTCACATGGCCCTTTGTAGTCTCACTCAACTCAGGCAGTGGAAGGGGAGTTCCCAGTAAAAGGGTCTGGGCTGTACCAGATTGGTCAATGGTTATCACTGTTATTTTGTGACTCAGCTCAGCCGGTGTCCTTCTATCCGGATCCTTTTCTCCAGTCAGTATATTCTTCAACATTCCAAGATGCAACAGAGAATGGGCTGTCTTGAAGTGCCTCAGTTCTGAAGGCAAGACTCCCCGAAGTCAGGCTTTCTTTCCCTCGCTCCCTCATTTATATTTTAAATTGTTTGGGGGGACTTTATTATGAGGCTTAGACTGGCCTTATATAATTCATAGAACTGCCCTCAATAACTGGTTACAGTTGACCTTGAAATTTGGATCCTCTCGTTTCTACCTCCCTTGTGCTAAGATTGAAGGCATGTGGCACCACACACTCTCCCTTGTTATGTTTAATGGCTTAGTTAATAGTCATCACTAAGCCACTTCTGCTCCCTGGATCCCTCCTGGGCGACAAGCCTTGTAGAAAGGAATGGCCTGAGGGAAACAGACCGGCCACACCTATATGCTGAGACACATCCAGACCGACAAGGCAGCGGAGGCAGTTACCTGCACACTCTCTTCCAGCTTCCTCCCTCCTTCCTGCTGGCTCAGTCCTGGAGCTACAAGACTAAATGATCTCTTTTGGTTGATGGCATTCAGGTCATGAAACTACTCTGGTAAAAGGAATAGGAAAGAGACCAGGATGACGAGGCAATATGAACTCCTCCAGTGTGCGTGTTTAAAATCTTGCCTCTGAAAGACTTCCTTAGAGATGCTGGCTGGGGTTACTAACCTCAGACAGACTACAGCACCCACTGGCCCAGTATGGCTAATGTCCCATGAACTTGATGGGCACCCAGACTTTTAATTGCTCTGGTCCCCTCTCTGCCTCTGCTCCCCATAAAGATTTATTTTGTCTGACACACAAATGCACTGGGTAAAAAATATGCAATGAGGAAAAAGGGGAAGGAGTTCATAAATATTCTCAGCCATATGAAAACAATCTCAATTTATTTCTCTCTCTCTCTCTTTTTAAGGAGGGGAAAAAATCCACCCATTCCATGATGGCTTCCAGATTCATTGAGGTTGCTATTACATAAGAACCAATATTGTTTTCTCGTCACAGAGAAATAATGAGTTGGGAATGGAATATAGTCTTAGCAAGGCATGGGGGGGGGGCGCCTGAATGAGTAACAGGAGCCGCGATTCCAACCCAGCTTCCAGCAAGTTCCTCAAGCACGGCTCAGTCCTGGTTTGCCAGCGTCTGGGCAGAGCAAGTGAACTGATGAGCATCAGGCCAGAAGCGCCTCTGGATCTCAGAATCCACACAGAGAGGGTGCACTTTGGGAAGACGGAAAGCAGGTCTGCGATCAGAAGCTCTGTAGGTTCCCCTGTGGATCTTTCTCTGTCATGTGTACTTCTCCAAGTATGCATGTGTTACACACACACACACACACACACACACACACACACACACGCACATTCATATAAACACAAATAAAAAGCCTTAAAAAATAAATTAGGGAAAGAGATGTCTCAGTGGTTAACAGCACCGGCTGCTCTTGCAGAGGACTTGGATTCAAGGTCTGGCACCTATGCTGTGGCTCACAAATGGCCAGAACTCCAGTTCAGGGGATCCGATGCCCTTCTCTGCCCTCTGCAGACACTGTGTGAATCCAGCGCAGACATACATGCATGCAAAATATTCATACTCACAGATTAAAATTTTGTTTAAGAAAGGAATCAAGGCCCACCTCTGACAGAGGTCTGCAGCCTACCTGGCTAAATGCCCATCTCTTACATGGAAAGGAGATCATGGCTGCTAGGTGCTGACCCCAGGTTGTGCCCCCCTCCCCCTCTCCCTTCACTCCATCCAGTGCTCCTATAAGGATAGTTCTCACAGCAACACTCTCACTGTTTTCTAAAGGGACTTCAGAGTGTGGTGTCTTTGTTGAGTTAATACATGAAGGGACAAAAGTTAGTATTTATTCTCACTTGACACTGAAGGAAACTGAGTCACAGAAATACTCAAGGGACATCTGCATATATATTATATACATTGTATATACATGTATATACACAGCCACATTCTTGAAGCATTAAAACCACTCCTGAGGAATACATGAACATATGCTCTTTTTTTAAAAATGCTTTCTCATGGGATTCTATGCCCTGAGCAATGGGAAAATAACAATTTATTAATCTCTTCTGGATTATAAGCTAGTCTGATGTAATAGTCCCCCTAGAGAATTCTCAGTCTCTTTTGCATAGACGTGCTCCGTTTCTCAGACAGACTGTCTCTCCCTTGCTCTTCTCCATGTGTCAGTGAGGCTGGGTAGGGAGGATGCTCTTGTTACCTCATGGCACTGGGTGGGGGTGGGAGCTAATGCAAGGCTTGACTTCTTTCTAGCATGACCATGGAGATGCTGACTCTAAAGGTGAGTTGTATACAGGCCTCCCCTACATGCTGGAAGGCGTTCCAAGCAAAGCATTACATGGGTCTCTTAGACACATATCCAGGCTGCTGGCTTTCCTACCTCTCTCAGTTTTTCTTCATCCACGAATCTTCTAAGGCAGTGTGGTTCTCAACCTTTCCCAATGCTGCAACCCTTTAATACAGTTCCTCATGTTGTAGTGACAACCCCCCCAGCCATAAAATTACTTTCTTTGCTACGTCATAACTGGAATTTTGCTGCTGTTATGAACGCTAATGTAAATATTTTATGTGCAGATGGTGTGAAAACATCATTCCATCCCCCCCATAGGGGTCACGACCCACAGATTGAGAAACCCTGCTCTGAGCCTCCCTTTCAGCTGTTCTATGCCAAGCAGTCTAGCGACAGCACAGCAGCAAATCTACTTTGCTTGGGAGCATGAACAGAAGGGTTGCCTGTCCTCTGTGAGCTCTCCAGATAGGGTTCTTGGTGGGTGAAAACTTAAAAGAAAGGCTAGAATTTAGAAAAATCTCAGGCAAGTAGGTAGGTATGCCGTGCCCCAGAAATAAACACCAAACTGCTCTCCACCCTGACCTTAGAATCTTAGTTAAAATGGGGCTGGGGAGATGTCTCAGTAGGGATAGGCTTGCCTTGAGTTTGGCTCATCAATGCCCATGTAAAACTCAGGCACGACAGCAGGCGTGTGTAACCCCAGCACACCAGGGTGGAGATGGGGGCAGGGCATCTCTTGA
>NC_000083.6:43307642-43317642 GCF_000001635.26 Mus musculus | reverse complement strand
TCATTATGTTAATTGATGTGCCATCATTCACTGGTCAGTGCATTATTCTGAACTGTGCAGGGGAAGGTGAGCTGACTACAAGCTTATGTGAATGAGCTCTCTCTCTCTCTCTCTCTCTCTCTCTCTCTCTCTCTCTCTCTCTCTCTCTCTGTGTGTGTGTGTGTGTGTGTGTGTGTGCGTGCGTGTGTGCTTGTCTGTCTGTCTGTCTGTCTGTCTGTCTATCTGCCTGTCCTGTCTGTCTCTCTCTATCTCTCTGCATCTTGCTCTGATTTTCTGTCTTTCTCTGTCTCTGTCTCTCTATCTCTCACTCTCCTCCCCCACTCAGACTTCTGCCATCTTGATTTCAATGTAACAAATGACCTGGCATGGAGAGCCAAGCTAGCCCTTTCTTTTCTAATTTGTCCTTTTCCTTAATATTTTAATCACAGAAACAGGAAGCAAAACTAGGACAACCATTTAACCAGACAACCATAAAAAATCTAATTTTTACCACCTGGCTTGAATTAAAATGGGGCGGTGCCATGGATGCAGAAGAAACAGGCCTTAGGTGACCATCACTGTTCAGTGACCTCCTTCACATCTGAAGAGAACTAACATGACATGTCAGAGACAGGAAGAAATGCTGCCAGGCACTTGAGCCTTTGCTCCTGTTTTATGTCATTTAGGGACATGTTTTCTGTCTTTGGTTTTTCAATGAGGAAAACTCAGCCTTCCTGCTCTGAAGGGCAGGGAGTGCTCCACCTCATTTTATTCACTCATGTGTGATCTTTACTGTAACTTCCTCCTTTTCCTGAGACTACACAATAACTTCAGTTTCACACCTTCTGGTCCCAAGGATTTGAGTTCAAGACATAATATTAAAACCACAAAATGTAAGAACTTCTCTGAGCCGCCATGGAACTTTACTAAGATGTATAGCCAATGCAATACAAATCAAAGTACAGTGACCAAGATGGGCTACTGTTCCTTACAGTCATCGCAGTATTTCCCACGATGACATGAAGACCAAGAAAGCCCCTACAATGATTTCCTCATTGACTTGTGCTTTATTTTATTTTATTTTTATATATGTGTGGGTATGCCACATATGTATGGATGGATGCTCACAACAGCCAAAAGAGTGTGTTAGACCTCCTGGGACTTGAGTGACAGATGTTTATGAGGTGCCTAAGGTGGTTGCTGGGGACTGAACTTAGGACCTTGGGAAGAACAGCAAATGCTCTGAAATACCTCACCAGGCCATTATTTTGTTTTGTTATTACTTTTGTTTGATTTTATATTGCCCAAGATAGACCAAACTCCTTATGTTTCAATATCGACTTAAAAAGTCTTCTTGCCTACACCTCCCTAAACACTAGAATTATAATTGCTATCATAGTTACTGTTCTATTGCTGTGAAGAGATACCTTGACCAAGGCAATTTTTATAAAGGGAATCATTTAATTGGGGGCTTGCTTACAGTTTTAGAGGGTTCGTACATTTTCATCATGACAGAGGGCAAGGAAGCAGCCAGACAAGCATGATGCTAGAGGAATAGCTGAGAGCTATATCCTGATCCACAGGCATAGATAGATAAACAGACAGACAGACAGACAGACAGACGGGGCCATGAGATTTTGAAGCCTGCCCCCAATGACACACCTCCTCCAACAAGACCCCACCTCCCAATCCTTCTAATCCATTCAAACAGTTCCACTCCCTAGCTACTAAGCATTCAAACATATGAAACTCTGAGGGCCATTCTTATTCAAGCCACCAGACTTTATTTTATTTTAAAAACCTGTTCCTTTCATTTATATATCTATATATCTATATATCTATATATCTATATATCTATATATCTATATATCTATATATCTATATATCTATATATCTATATATCTATATATCTATATATCTATATATCTATCTATCTATCTATCCATCTATCTATATATCTATATATCTATATATCTATATATCTATATATCTATATATCTATATATCTATATATCTATATATCTATATATCTATATATCTATATATCTATATCTATATCTGCACTCATCTCAGTTTGTGTATAGTTAAGTAGGTTGGCTTCTTATCAAATACAGATACCTCTACTTTAGCACTCTTTCTGAAAAGTCCTCTATGTATTATTGAAAGGCAAAAATTTAAGCTAACATTGAAAGTAGAAAATATTTGTGTGTGTGGTGTATATAGCACACTGTCCTCATGGGCACTTCTGTAGAAAGAATAAAACAGAAACACCTCCAACCCCACCCCAACTCTATCCTGTTTATGTAAATTCCTCAGGTTCTAGAATACAGACCTAAATGCTGAGACTACGAGGGACCAAAATAGTGTTGTTCGAAGTCATCAACTCACAGCAAACAAGGCAGTAAAGTTGGGGTGGGAGATGAGCAGATGTGGGAAGAGAAAAGGGCCCCCTGTCCTACTGGCTGAGAATCAAAGACTCTTATGAATAAAGTTATGAATGACATTTACAGGCCCTGTGTATACTAAGGATTTTAAAAACTTTTTTAACCTCTGTTTTTTATCTCACCTAAATAGTACACCTCAAAAACCATCTTATCATGTTATTTGCTGAAAAGTAAAAGAAAAACTTACTAAATTTAAAAATGTTTAATATAACTCCAAAGTTACAAAAATTATATGCATACCTATCACTAGGACACTACAATGTGACTCGCTTGAGAAGCTGCCCTACTGTGTGTAACTATCCTCTTCTAGCTCCCTCTGCCCCTTTCTTAAAGCCCATGCTTAAATCTGCACTAAATGTTTTCTTACTAAACTCTAATCCTGCCTCATATGGACTCACCTTGAGGTTCTTTTCTGCTGACTGCGTCAGGAATGTCAGCAGAAGATACAGCAGAAGCTGTCTCTGAATGCACTGGCCTGCTACCAGTGGTGGCGGCAGCACAGAGCCTGACACAGCATCATAGAGCCTAAGGGCCTCCAGTGCACATATGCATTTGCCCAGGCCCTCCTTGCTCTGTAGTTCTCTCTTTGGCTATCAACCCGAGCCAGGGAACATGCTAAGTAATGGTGATGGGAAACAAGGGCCCTCTGTAAACGAGCTTGCCACCGATGACATACAGGGACAAAATACAAAACTGGTACTTCATGCATCAGAGTTAAAGGTCTTACTTACTTTTGATGTTTGCTTCCATGAACTTAATGTAGTCAACTTGTTGGACAGAAGTTGCCGCAGCTGTCAGGGGAATAGGAAAAGTGGTAAAGAGAAAAAAATGATCAGGTATCAGCATTCTAAGGAGAAGCATCCTTTGAAACGGTTGCTTAGCAACATCACACCTAGACCATTAGCATAAATATCTAATAGACTGTTCTCTCTTCCTAGAAGCAAAACTAGAAGTGAATAGGAAGAAATGAATGCAGTAATCCGTGAGCATCTAGCAACAATTGCTGGAGTAAAGTTTATCGGTGAAGGAAAGGGTTTCCTAACCATATGTCTGGTAGGAACATGGCAAACATGAAAATGGGTGTTAATATATGACAAATGAGCTAGCAATAAAATATTTTCTATTTTTAATATTTATTTATTTGTTAGTTTCCTGTGTATGAGTGTTTTCTCTCCTACATGCATGTCTATATACCATGTGTGTGACCGGTGCCTATAAAAGTTGAAAGAGGCATCTAGTCCCCTGGAATGGGAGTTACAGATGATTGTAAGTCACCATGTGGGTACTGGGAACCAAATCCAGAGCCCCTGTGAGAGGATACAGCTCTGATAATTAAATCTTTTTGTCTTCTTGCTAAAACATCAATTACTGCCTTTTTCTCTTGACATAATTACTTGCTCCTTAGGAGGAAACATGGAACATGGTTCTTTGCCACTTTTTTCTATTATCTCTCAGTGAAACTAATAGTCTTTCATTGGGAATTTTATCTAACATGAGAAACTACTTAGTATCCACTAGCCTGTAAATGTGAGGATCCTATTCTTTCCGTATATTTTAAATAAATGGGCAAAGGAATTCAAGGCACA
Organism: Mus musculus; assembly: GCF_000001635.26. Lineage (NCBI taxonomy): Eukaryota > Metazoa > Chordata > Mammalia > Rodentia > Muridae > Mus > Mus musculus. The sequence goes on along the minus strand of NC_000083.6, from coordinate 43,313,633 downwards.
AAATAGAATTCATTCCCTTGGAAAGCAAATTAGAAAGAAATTTTGCTTGCTTGCTTGCCTGCTTGCTTGCTTGCTTGCTTGCTTGCTTGCTTGCTTGCTTGCTTGCTTGCTTGCCTGCTTGCTTTTGAGACAGAGCCTCGGAACTCTAGCTGGTCTGGAACTCTCTGTGTACTACAAGATGGCCTGGAACTTGTAATCCTCCTACCTCAGCCTTCTGATGCTGTGATGTTCACTTCACTTGGGGTTGCATCTAGATGGCTCCATCAGCAGGGATCACTTAGTTTCCTTCTGAATGAGTCTGCCTTTTGTCAAATTTTATTACCTAAGTATCTATCGAGTGTATAACAAAGGCTTTGGAACTAAAGAGGATGTCTTTATGCTTGGACTGCGGGGAGGGAGAAGTTAATAGACACATACCTTGGTATCCAGGAGAATTCCAAAACAGAAGATGAAAAATCCCTTTGACAAAAACCAAAAGCAAAGAATAAATTGTGTATACATTGTATTGTGTTTTCTTTTCCAGACAAGAAATCACCTATATTCTATATGATATACTTCTATCACAATGTTATGACACCTAATGTTCTAATGTTGAGACTTATACACACACACACACACACACACACACACACACACACACACACACACACACACACATCCCTGCATGGAAGGTAATGCCTCATTCTATAACCTCAGACTAGCCTGAGATTTATTAAATAGGCCAGACTGGCCTCAAACTTGCAATTCTCCTGTCTCTACCCCCATGAATACTGGGGTCATAGGCTTGTACTAGATGCTCAACTTGAACTTTTTTTCCTGTCAGCCTTCCTGCTGGACTATAGGCTTCTAGAAAACAAGACCACTATGAACTCAAACAGTGCCTGGCACATCACAAAGTGCTCACAGATTGTGTCGATGAGCAAATGACTGAATGAAGTTGTAAACTCGTGTGGAACTTTATTCTCTGTTGTGGTGTCATTCAATGTCCCACATAGCATCCAATGGGTGTGTATCTTAGCCTTTCTTTCAACCAGATATTTAATAAACATCCATCATGTACCTGAGATGACAACAGATACTGAAATTCAGCATCCAATAGCTAGGAGGAAGAAGATGGACTCCACAAGTAACCTTCTATTCAAGTGTGTCTCCTGGAAAATCTTGGCTAAGGCAAATAGCATGCTACTCACAAGCCTGCCCTTCCTAGAGCTCTCAAGACTTATCTCCATTGGGTACATGGTCTCTGTGATGACATCGATATTACCACCTGTCCTTTTACTGCTATGTAGACTGGTACGATGCCTTTAAGAAATTCTAAGCCTTTACTGAGTACGAGGCACTGTGTCAGGTGCTAAATTCTATCTTGTAATCCTCAAAAAAATGCTCCATAAGTGTTACTGTGATCCCTGCTCATCAGCTGGGAGAGCTGATGGACGGAGAGATTAAGCACACAGTTGGTATTTGAGAAGAACACACCCGACTCATGAACCCCAAAAGTGAGACTACCGTTTCCATGACTCATTGCACCAGGTGGTCCGGCCTTGTCTGCATTAAACCATGATGGAAGACTTCTCCCACATACATCAAAACCTAAGGATTTGCTTTTCCATTTCTTCTGAACACTGTCTGACTACCAGATATAAAAGCCATCCTTAATACTAAGGATCAGAAGATGTGTGTGTGTGTGTGTGTGTGTGTGTGTGTGTGTGTGTGTGTGTGTGTGTGTGTCTAGAGTAGATTGTGAGTCCTTTGGGTTTGTAAGATACAGAATATCTGTTTCGGCTCCTCTGCTATTGGAGAGGAAAGAGTCATGAGCCCCATGTGCATTAATGTGCATGGTTGTGCTCCAAGGAACTTATTTACAAAATCTGGCTGTTGGTATCAGGTTGCTAGCCCCTGTGTGTTAAATTCCAGGGACTTGCTTTGTATCGGTCAAGGTCAGCAAGTACTCTGGAGTTACTTCTCTTCCTCTGCTTCATCAGAGATTTGTGTAAGACAATGTGGACTGAGTCGGCGACAAGAGAGAGATAAATGGTAGTTATGTGAATGCTGATAGATTAGAGCTCCACAGACGGTTACCAGGAATGTCTAGAATTCTCTTTCAGTATGATGTACACTTCTGGGAAAGGTGGATGGGTGTGTCTTCTGTCTCGATGCACTTTGTGTTACTGACTTGTTGGAGCCAAGGAGATGAGGCCATCTTCATCTACCAACCCTAGTTCTCTATATTTATCCCAGTGACAAGAGTATGCAATACATACGCCTACTGTTCTTACCTGGAAAGCATTGAGTAAAGCAAAAAGAACATGCCAAGCCAGATTGTGGCTGTTCGCCATTGTTCCTATGCCAAAGCCCCAGGTGAGCCCTAGCAACGGGGTCAGCACGAGGAGGCTCTTTCCCATGCGGATGGCAGTGGCCTTGTCATCCTGATTCAGTCTTTCTCCAACTGCTGGCCTCCAAAGCTTCCTGAGGACCAGCAACACCACAACCAAGTTCACAGCCACAATAGTCAACGCGGGAACAACGAACGCCAAGAGAGGTTTGCTCTTGTCAGACCAGTTAAGCCAACACACATCGTTCCTTTTATAGCTATTGCTAGGTTGGGTGACAGCAAGGGTGATGATGGATATAAGGAGAGGGCACCCATAGCCTAGGCAAAAGCCAATAGCCATCATGGTAGTCAGAGCCATGTGATGAAACACTAGGATAATTCGATAAGCCAGCAGGATGCCCAGAACGAGCATCCAAAAGAATACGGCAAGGTAGAAAAAGTGGGTAAAGAACACCGCAGCCACACAGACTCCAGAAGGACTCACAGAGGGGTCCACAGTGGCAGCAATGATAAACCAAACATCAGCAATTAAGAGTGACACGGCGATGTTCACCAGGCAAATGTTGCGTGTGTAGGAGGTTTGGCTTCTCTTGGTCTGCTTCCAAAACAGAGACTCGATGATCAAGCATAAGATTAGACTTGCAATGGAGATGCTCAGCCCTATGTACGTGATCCATTTTACCACAGGAACAACAGAAGAGGGGACAAAGGGTGACATGAGCATGGAGAAAGAGGTCAGGTGACTACATCGGCACAGTACCGTGTCCAGAGTTTCATTAACCAGTTGGCAGCCTGCATTGCTCCATTGCAACTGGCTAAAATCCCAAAACACACAGCGAGGCTGAGTCAGGTTTCCCTTTATTTTGGAAAAGTTCAGGAAAATTTCGCTGATGGAATAGTTTTGAATAAGTGTGGATATCACTGGGCCATTGACCCATGCATTTCCTCTCTGGGTAATGGGTAGAATGTCCCCAAAGGTCAATGAGGCCATGCTGATAATAGTCTTTGGATGCGATTTCTGGAATTGATCTGGTTCAATAAACACGTGGCCTCGGATAGGCAGAGAGGCATTTTGTCTCATTTCCATCTGATAGTTGTAGCCCCGTGTGCTCTGGATTTGGGTCACTGGGGTCCCTTTCCAGTCAATGAATTTTCCAGAAAAATTAAGAGGCAGAGCCATGGAAGGGATGAGACTACTGATGCTTTCCAATGTCTTTAGTAGCTGGGAGCTGGCATCCTTTGCATCTTGTAATAAAATTGTCCAGTTCGTTATGGAGGCTGAATCCAGGATATGATCAGCTATGTTGATGACGTTCTGAAACATAAAAATCAGTCACTTTAGATCTTCTGAGACAGAAGAGCCAAGTGTGGGTGGTTGCTCATGCTAAGTATAGAGAAAATGGTCACAGACTTGGTGAGTTGAGGATCATAGCAAAACCCATGAATTACATTCAGTTCTGTCATTCAATATAGTAGAAGGGTTTACATAAAGAAACTTGAGTCAAGTTGGTAGGGTATCTCACTGGGTAAAGGTGCCTACTCCAATCCTGGTGACCTGAGTTCGATTCCTAGAACCCACATGATTAAAAGAGAGAGCCAGTTACCACAGATTGTCCTCTGGTCTCCATCTGCATGTTGTGGAAGGTGTCAGGCACACACCGTGCCCCCCTACCCCTACACACACACTAACTACATTTTTTAAGTTGGATTTAGAGTGGCCACCCCAAGACATCTGCAATCTCAGTGAGGTTTTACTTCAGAGTGGATGAATAAGCATGCCACAATACACAGGCTTGCATTCCTTCAACTCGGAGATGGGAATGGTGAATATGTTACAGCCCCAGGACAGAAGCATGACATTCAACAAGGTCCCTCTTTTGTTCCCTTAGCTAACATTAGAATTTGTTTTATCTTATTCTACTTTATTTTAGTATTATCTCTTAGAAGTGTGCTCTTTCCTAAAGAGAGACAGAAATGGGGTGGATCCTGATGGGAAGAGAGGTGCAGAGGGATTGGAAGGCATAGAGGAAGGGGAATCTAATTAGGACTTAGTGTATGAACAACAACAACAAATATTTTCAATTAAAAAAAGAACTGCTCTTACACTCTTGCCCCTTTGTCCCCCCTCTCCCCATTTCCTTCCCCCCTCTCCCCACATGGTCATGGTCGGCCTCTATTTCTCTACTCATCTCCTCTCTGCCTTTCTCTGCCTCTGCTACCCTCTTAACACCCTCCCCATGCCCCAAATAAACTCTATTCTAAACTAAAAAAATTTATGGGTTTTTATTGTTGCTTACTGCACATGAATATTCAATAGTGATCTTTAAGAACAGTGTGATTTTGAATTGCTAGCTGGAGAGGTAGCTCAGACAATGAGAGCACCTACTGCTCTTTAAGAGAAACAAAGTTTAGCCTCAAGTTTGCAATCTTCCTACCTCAGCCTCTCAAGTGCTAGAATTATAGACCTATGCTACCAGCCTTGGAATTGCCAATTTTTTTGAAAATATTTATTTTTTCATAAAATATATTCTGATTACTGTTTCCTTTCCCAGTCTCTGGCAACCTCTGTTCCCACCCAAATTCACACTCTTTATTTTTCCCATTAGACAAATAGGCATCTAAATATCAATAATGAAATAAAGATAAAAACAAAAGCAAACAAAACAGAATAGCACAAAACAAAAAACAAGCAAATAAACAAAAACAAAAAACAAAACAAAAAAAGCCACAAGAAACGCACACAGACATAGATGCACACACATTTGCACACATAGAAATTCTATAAAACCGTAAAATGGGAAGCCATAATATATGCTCAAAGGACCTGTAAGGAGAAACAAGAAAGGCCTGATAAAGCATTATGAGACAAAGAACCTCCAAAAATGTCCCTGAGTTCATTTTGTGTTGACCATTTCTAGTGCAGGGCATGGGGGCCTGCCCTTAAGAATGGTTTGTGTCCCCAGTGAGACTCTGTTGAAGAAATCATATTAGTTGCTTTAGTGGTAGCATATAGTGAACAAATATTAGCATGCCATTTTAAGTCAAAATTTGAACATCTAAACTGAACCAGCCAAGAGAAAGGAGTTCTCAATTGTCCACTGTATGTGATGACGGCATAGGACCCACAGTCTTAAGTTGAAACCTCGCAATGAAGAGATTGCTTGTGAAGGTCCAGGCGGAAAGGAAGGGTTAGCTTTTGCACTATTGAACATGGGCATTTACATTTCTTCTCTTTCCAGACCCCAAACTTAGCATTGAATTTTGGGCCCAACACTTGCCAGGTCAACGCTCTGTTACTGAGCTACACCTCCAGTGAAGTTCTTTATATACTATGTAGTTCATTATATGCATTGAGTTCATTTTATACTATAGAAAAGCCAATAAAACTCACATGGGGACTGTTACATGGCTTCTCTGTTTTTATCAAGGGATTCCCCATCATCCAAGCTCTCAGTACACCTCCTACAGTATGCACCATTTGAAATGCAGCCTTCAATCTGGGTGGAGTGGCACATGCCTGTACTCCCAGCATGCAGAAGGCTAAACCAGGATGCTTTCAAGGAGTTCAAGGCTATCCTGGCCATTGTATGGCATGTCAGGCCCAGCCAGAGCTACATTGTGAGACCCAGTCTCATAAAAGCTAAAGAAAATAAGTTAGA